>NC_035448.2:128351143-128651143 GCF_002127325.2 Helianthus annuus | reverse complement strand
AAAAAAAATGTGATTGGTTGGAAGAGAGTGAGGCCCACCATTAACCCCATCTCTCTCCTCTCTCTCATCGGTGAGTAGTAGGGCTGTAAACGAACCGAACGAACACGAACAAGGTCATGTTCGTGTTCGTTCGTTAAGGAAATTAGCATGTATGCAAATTGTTCACGAACGCATATCAAACATAAATTTATGTTCGTGTTCGTTCGTTAAGGAAATTCAGTTGTTCACAAACAGTTCATGAACACTGGTCTTGAACACAAACGAACGCAAGCAAATAAAAACAAATATAAACGAACATTTAACTTGAAAATAAAAGAATAAAAACATTGTTATCCTTAAACATTGGATATAAGTAGTTAAATACAAACAATCAAATGATAAATCAAAACACAAGAAGTCTACTCCACTACCAAACGATGAATCAAGTTTAACTAACTTAGACGTAGTTATCCCAAAAAAATGTCTTAGAATGTCCAAATTTTAGCTAACTTAGAAAAAATAGGGTTTCAAGTTTTCAATATGTTTTGATAAAATGTTTATTATTTATTCTTTTTTAATATAATCAAACGAAGACGACCGAAAATAAATGAATGAATGTAACCGAACATATTACCGAATGTTAACGAACGCAGTCGAACGAACAAGACCTATGTTTGTGTTCGTTCGCTAAACTAACCGAACGAAATGTTTTGTTCGTGTTCTTTCGTTAAGCTAATCGGACGAACATAAACGAACTTTCTGCCGAACGGTTCACGAACCGTTCGCTGCATGCCCGGTTCGTTTACAACCCTAGTGAGTAGTCACCATGGAAACAACTTACCGAACGCCGCAAGGGTGCCGGCGCCACCGTGCCCGCGCGGTGAACCCCTCACCGCACAACTTCACCGAACCCGCCCCTACCACCGTAATGTCTAAATCACATCTAAATACTACAATAATGTATGTATCTTTGAACAAAGGAAACTTTTAGATGTACAGTATGATTTCAAAATCAAATCCGAACACTACAAGTCTACAACTTCCATAAGCAACAATGCTTAAAAATAAGTCTTCAAATAAAGGTATCAGACTTCAATCAAACTCAACCCACCTAATTCAAATCTCCTCAGTTTGCTTCCAACGTGTACCTAAAATTACATGCTTAAAAATATGTGTTAGCTATAAAGCTAGTAAGTTCTCGTCTGACCGACATTATAAAAGGTAAAAGTAAATTGCAATTTTACACTCTGTGGTTAGCAGGCGTGATCAGGTTTACACCCTATTTCTAAAATCTATCAAATTTACACACTCTCGTTTCCAAAATGAGTCAATGTTGGACCCTGCACCTTAACGTTGTTGACTGTCAACGTTTAACACTAACGATCAAAGGGAAAGAATGTCTTTTCATATCTTTTTTACTTAACCCAATCAATAACCACCCCCCTTTTCTTAACCCCTTTAGTTTTACACCCCGCCACTCACACCCCATCGAGAAACCTCAAACCCTCTTCTCCGGTGATCAATTCTGGCAACCGGAGCTCCATCAAAATAGAAAGGATGCTGATAAGAACAATGATAATGAATCAAATCATAGTGAGTACAAGTATATTTCTACTTCCAACAATGTCGTACGACTACGGATCGTTACGGTTAACTAATTTTCATATAATTATGGATAAATGTGATGATCGAGGGTCTAGTATTAGCTTGGTATACTGATTTTGGGTGATTGTCGTATGAAGAGTATCAGGGTTTACTATTCAGGGTTTAGTGTTCAGGGTTTGAGGTTTGATTGGCACTACATTTATACTGTTTAGGGTTTGAGCTTTGATCACAGTTAAGATACAAGGTTGTTATTGACGATGATACATAAATGAAATGTGATAACTTTGATTGTCACTTAGATTGATACAGGTGGTTAATACAATTTGGTCGATTTTGGACCCTGTAGTTGAAATGTGTTTGGGGGCATATTCAAATGTGTTTTGTTTTTTGATACAGTGCTTAATGAAATGTGTTCTCAATTTAGTTAGATTGTCACTTAAATTGTGGTCACGATAAACATTACTTAGATTGTCATTTTTGATGTAGTGCATTAATGGTCACTGTGGTTTATTATTGTGACACCTGTGTCACTTCAACCATCAAACAAATTCCAAACCAAGGAAATATTGTATTTCATACTTGGGATTTGTATAAATATGTGTATGCTTTGCACATATCAATCCTTGTTCAATTTCATACTCTACAACGCTTTCTGGAGAATTATACGCAAACTGGTGCATAAACGTACTCAGTTTAGTGCGACAAATACTCCGGAAGACCATCATACACTTAACATACCTTAAATAACCTTTACATAACTTAGAAATAAGTTTCGAAGGCTTTGGTATGGCAAAAACAAGTTAATTCGCTTACAGGGACTAAACTTGACAAACTGCGAAAATATGCCAATTTGAACTGTAACGAACATTCCGGAACATGTCCATAAGTTAAACATACCATAAATATCCTTTACATAGCTTAGAAATAGGCTTTGAGGGGTTTGGTATGCTAAAACAAACTTTTGGATCATTCAGGGACTAAAAGTGTCAAAAAGTGCATAAGTTTGCACTTTCGCGCATAACTCACGTTCTGAATACATCCGGACATCCAAAAATTTATGTAAGCATCCTTATATTATGCCTTAGTGTTTGGCATGAGAAAAATCCATTTGTCGCGTCATTTGGATCGTCTTTCACGCTTATGCGCATTCCGTCGTAATTAAGCGAACATCGCGATCGTACGGCCAAACGAACCGACATCCGACATATTTTTGGGCATGTTTCAAGTCCACAATGTTTAGGCATCATTTTAGGGCCTTAAAGATGGCTTTACAGGTCTTAGAAGGGCTGGAAATAGCTTAAACACGCAACAGGGACCAAAAGTGTAAATTCTGCAAGTGGTGCAGATCAGAGGGGCCAGGCGGCCCGCGTAAAGATTGCCCAAAACATGAGGCGGGCCGCGTGAACATGTCTGACAGAAGATTTTGCATTTAATGCAGAATCTGGCCTTTCGTTCGATCAAGAGGCGATGCCTTTTCACCCAAATGAAGGGCCAAGGGTCAAGTTCACTGAATTTAACCCCTGGACACATGTACGCACGAGATCAAGGCACGATATTCGATAAAACGATCCTAACGGTTCCACATTTCCTATTAATACCCCCCCCCCCTTAGTGTAAAAATCACAAAAATCAGATCTTAGAGCTCTAAGTTGAAACCATTGTTTCATACCTGAGCTATTTGGTCTTGATTAGCACTCGGGGACCCTCCGTAAGTCTTCTTTCGTTCTTTTATTCGCTTTTCGAGTCCGAAAGTCAACGTTTTGTTGACTTTCTGCATTGACCGGCTTTTGGTCAATGTGAAGTTCATGGAACTTCATAACGTGAGCGTGATCACGATGGTTATGGTCCATAGTGACCATACCTACTGATTACCACGTTATCTAGGCTCAGTGACAAGTCGTAGTTTCGGCCAAAATGCGCATTCTTGCGTATTTTGTAACCAAACTACTCGTGGGCATCAAAGCCGTTTGTTTTGATTCCAAACCTGTTTCTAAACTTAGTTAAGCATGTTCTAACATGCTTAGCTCGTCACTTTTAGTTTAATGCTTATATAGGGTCGTAAGGTAAGCGATTTAAACCATCGCTTATACTTTCGAACCCGACCCATTTGGTCGGTCATTAGGACCCGACCAAACACATTAGGTGACCATAGCTATAACCTTCCGAGGTTATACCGTGTGGTCGCAATGTTAGGCGTTCCGAACGCGTTCTACGCGAACGACGCATTAGGGTAGCATAAGCTACCTAAACGGGTCGTGATGGACCGTAAGCACTTAGATTAGGTTTCATTTTAGTATGTAGGCTCTGCTAAGCCATATTACACGAGTCTCCAAACTCGTTTGGTTTACGAACCCGCGTACTGTCCGATCCTTCCGATTTGGTCCGGTATATTAACATAAGCTACCTATTAGGTGCCGTTGATATTCCGTGATCTTTAGCATTATCCGGTTATTATACAAGGAATCCAAAGCAATCTCAGGTGAGTACATAGTTCCCCTCTTTTACTGTCTTCTGAACTGTTTTGGGGTGAAGCATGTGTACCTATCTGTTATTTTCATGATTTCAAAGTATAATTGATTATACATGTTAGTATTTATCTTTTGACAAACAAAATGACTATCTATGGTTTAAACACTGATTTCTCAAGGACTACAAAAGTAATTGTTGGAATAGTACTTATTTTGTTCACCAGACCGATTGGTAGTATGATATAGCGCTATAGGACTAGACACCCCATTCCTGTTGTCATGGAATGTCTGAAACCAATTTGTTTCTCCATCCAAATAGGGATTTCCTCTGTGGTATCCTTATAGTCTCAAAGGTGTAGTTTGATGCACCAGGTCTGAATGAATTCTTAAATCGCACCTTTAAAGTATATTTTGATATACTCCCAAAAAGTATAGTTTGATATACTCTCATGTGTGGTGTTGTACAAGAACCAACATATATTTTAATCATCCAAAGCATATTTTGATATGTTACTTACAAAACTAAAACATAGTTTAATATGTTATTTATCACATCCAAAGCATATTCGGATATGTTACAAAACTATTATTTTGAACAACCAAAGTATATTTAATATACTATCTATCAAACGATTTAGTTTTGGTTAGTGTTTAGATAACGGAACGAGTGTAATGTGATGAAAACATGGTAGATACGCCGCTGGTACTTCTTATATATAAGTGTTTTCATTGCATTACATACCGTGGCGTTATTTAGTACACTTGGGTTAACAATATTGGAACTGAAATATATTTTAACATATTACTTATTCAACTTTCTTAAAACCAAGGTATATTTTATATATACCATAAACGTTTTATTAAAACATTGTTTTTCAAACAACTTAACTTATACAAACTCATTTTACATGGTTATTCAGTTAACCATACATTATTCTCTTATTTATACATATCATCTGATCCTATCGTTTTTCAAATGATTTACAAGACAAAGCAAATTTACAAAGTTCATGACTAAACATTTTCTCAAACATAAGTCATGAACTCCGTTTTCACAAAACCTATGTATCTCACAGGCATTTTTATGCTGACGTACCTATTTTTACACATGTTTCAGGTGCTGTCTTGAGATGATAGTTGATGCATGCTACATTTAGGATGGACTCGTGCCTTAGCAACTTTAAAACTTGGAAGATCATAGTTGTACTTATGTGATTGTAATAGAACAACGAGTTCATTTAATCAATAAAATAATATTTAAATTTCCATGTGTTATGAAACAATGATTCTGTTACAACACTCCCCGACGTTTCCGCCACGTTTTGTTGTTACACGTGGTCGGGGTGTGACAGAAAAGTTGGTATCAGAGCTCATGGTTATAGGGAATTAGGTTATTAGTAATGCTTTGACCTAGTCTATAACCTTCCTAGGACCCTAACGCGAGTTTACTTGCGTTTAGTCATAAAACAACACCGTCACCTATCCTTAGGCGACGATCACAACAAGAACATAAAATTCAAAACCGCTTTGAAAACTAATCATCTGTTCTAGGATGATTGATTACTAGGTTTTGAACCCTCTGTTATAAGGTTTTGAACCCCTTTGAATTTTCAAAACTCTCGTCAAAGTTGGTCTAAATATTGTGAACACATGCAAACTGGAAGGGTGGGTGCATGTACCCTGAGTTTTCTGTCTAAGGCTAGAGTGTTCGTACAAATCCACATAATCGGACCAGTCACTCTTACCTGGGAACTCTTGGGGTGAGTGTCCACTTATAGGCGAGCATGTCTTCGCGATACATTATTTTTGACCTATTTACTTTGACTAATCACCGAGGTCGTTTGTTGCTTTGTAGTAACAAACAAATGACCACTATCCTTGTTTTCATCAGATATGTTTCATCTCATTCTTTTCGTCTAAATCTCTCACTCGTTTCCTCTCATGTTTCCTCTTTTAGAATGCCTCCTCGACGCGACAATCAAATGGCGAATGCCGAACTGGCGGAAATTATCGCGCAGCAAATGGCTGCTGCTTTCCCAAATCTTTATGCTCAAATAACCCAAGCCATCAACAACAACAACAACAATGCTCCGTGCAATTTCAAGATTTTTAACTCGGCTAAACCACTCAAGTTTAGTGGTTCTGAGGGAGCAACTGGGCTTCTTCAATGGTTCGAGAGCATTGAGAATACTTTCCGTCACGTTCAGTGTCCTGAAAATCGCAAGGTCGAGTTTTCTTCGAGTGTGTTTCAGAAGAGGGCTCTTACGTGGTGGAACGGGGTTATGAGAGACCGCGGTGCAGAGGTTGCATTAGCACAGACTTGGGCCGAGCTTAGGGCTCTTATGATGAAGGAGTTCTATCCTCGTCATGAGCTTAGGGCTCTAGAAAGGGAATTTGATGATTTAAAGCAAGACAGTGGGGAACATCGAGCCTATACTGATCGCTATGAGGAATTGAGCTTGTTATGCCCTACTATGGTTACGCCTCTGGATAAGGCAATTGAGAAATACATTGATGGGCTTCCTGACGTAGTTCAGGACATCGTTACTGGCAGCAACCCTGCTACTGTCAGACAAGCCATTGAATTGGCTGCCACTCTGACTGAATCCCAAATCAGGAAGCGCAAGCTGTTTCGGAAGGGCGACTTAAGACCATCTGACAAGACTGCTCATGTGGAACCAAAGGAAGAAAGTGCTGAGGTGTCCAAGAAGAAAAAGCGCAAAGCCTCTCAAAGCTACGCTGTAACTGCTCAAGACAAACAAGTTGCACCAAACCAGCCAACACAATCTCGTAAAAGACAAAACTATGTTGGTACCGCACCGTTGTGCAACAAATGCAACCGTCATCATCTAGAGCAAGAGCAGTGTCACAAATGTACCCACTGTGGGCGGTTGGGACATTTGATCAATGTTTGTCGTTATGCAAATCAAGCTGCTGCAAACCCTGCTGTTCAAGCACGGTTCCCCCCAGGGTCATGTTATAACTGTGGTGACCTTACCCACTACAGGAACAATTGCCCAAGGCTTGTTAACATACCTCCAGCGCATGGACGAGTGTTCAACATCAATGAGGCAAACATGAACAATGATGCAGCAGTGAACAATTAGTGTTTTGTATTACATTAGTTGCTATCTTTTGACACTTCAAGACAATTCCGCTGTTACATAAATAAAGATTTGTTGTTTTTATTTCTGCAAAATTTATGCGTTTGTGTGAATGCTTGATGCAACGTTATGATGTCAACCCAAAGACAAACTACTCGTATGGTTCTGTCATATTATGATCACTTGTGATCTCCCCAAGAACCTTAAACTCTCGTTTCTTTTAAGAAACAAAGTCAAACACTTATTGAGAATCCCTCTATCTTTATAGATAGATCTTCATAAATCGTTAAAGTGCCAAATGAAATCCATAGGTTGGATTCCTAGTGTGCCTTAATATCCATACCTAAGGATAACAAAATAAAGAATCAAGTTAACTAAATTTGTGCTTATGTATTTTCTTACATGTTTTGTGGTTGTATGTGATCCATCCAAATCCTCATAGAATCTTTCATATCTTCATACGAGAGATTCATAATGGGATATCCAAGGATACTATCTTAAACCCTTAATGGATTTCAACAGTGTAGTTAAGTCCCTCGGGTTATAAAGTATTATTCTATAATTGGACCTCTTGAAAGGTCTGCTTAAACAGATTAATTTTGAAAAATCTGATTAGAAATATCATGTGATGATATAAAAAAAATGATCCCTTAAGCGGTCTATTTAAAGAGATCGTACGACGGTCTAGTTAAGAAGATCATGTGTTGATCTAGTTAAAAAGATCGTTCGTTGATCGAATTAAAAGGATCCTTTGGTGGTCTAGTCAAATCGCTTCATATTTATTCAAGTAATTTTTCCTACGGATTATGAAATGGACTGTGCGGACTGTGCAAGGAATTACGTAATTATGGAGGCCTACATAATTATGGAATTCAGTGCACAGGAACCACAGGAAGTTTCATCATGTGTTAAGACCTAGTGACAAGAATAATGATACGGGAGAAGTCTCGGACCTCGACCAATGTCATTTATTCTCACACTCCCCCAATTCTGATCTCAATCACACACCAAGTTTTCCTATGATAAGCCTTCATAAGAAACGTTCGTCAATCAGTAGTTCAAAATTTCATGTTTTACTATTTCAAGGAATTCACTCTGAGGGTTAACAAATTCGCTAAGAATCCTAACATGGCCCAGGGTTTTACCTAAGGGTTCAATGGATCTATTATAAGGCGAAACCTTCACAGCTGTCCTCACGAGTTTCCTCTAGAATTAAATTTCGGGACGAAATTTCCTAAAGTAGGGGAGACTGTGACACCTGTGTCACTTCAACCATCAAACAAATGCCAAACC
The DNA here is from genome assembly GCF_002127325.2 of Helianthus annuus. Taxonomy (NCBI): domain Eukaryota; kingdom Viridiplantae; phylum Streptophyta; class Magnoliopsida; order Asterales; family Asteraceae; genus Helianthus; species Helianthus annuus. The sequence continues at coordinate 128,642,694 of NC_035448.2, read as the reverse complement.
AAGGAAATATTGTATTTCATACTTGGGATTTGTATAAATATGTGTATGCTTTGCACATATCAATCCTTGTTCAATTTCATACTCTACAACGCTTTCTGGAGAATTATACGCAAACTGGTGCATAAACGTACTCAGTTTAGTGCGACAAATACTCCGGAAGACCATCATACACTTAACATACCTTAAATAACCTTTACATAACTTAGAAATAAGTTTCGAAGGCTTTGGTATGGCAAAAACAAGTTAATTCGCTTACAGGGACTAAACTTGACAAACTGCGAAAATATGCCAATTTGAACTGTAACGAACATTCCGGAACATGTCCATAAGTTAAACATACCATAAATATCCTTTACATAGCTTAGAAATAGGCTTTGAGGGGTTTGGTATGCTAAAACAAACTTTTGGATCATTCAGGGACTAAAAGTGTCAAAAAGTGCATAAGTTTGCACTTTCGCGCATAACTCACGTTCTGAATACATCCGGACATCCAAAAATTTATGTAAGCATCCTTATATTATGCCTTAGTGTTTGGCATGAGAAAAATCCATTTGTCGCGTCATTTGGATCGTCTTTCACGCTTATGCGCATTCCGTCGTAATTAAGCGAACATCGCGATCGTACGGCCAAACGAACCGACATCCGACATATTTTTGGGCATGTTTCAAGTCCACAATGTTTAGGCATCATTTTAGGGCCTTAAAGATGGCTTTACAGGTCTTAGAAGGGCTGGAAATAGCTTAAACACGCAACAGGGACCAAAAGTGTAAATTCTGCAAGTGGTGCAGATCAGAGGGGCCAGGCGGCCCGCGTAAAGATTGCCCAAAACATGAGGCGGGCCGCGTGAACATGTCTGACAGAAGATTTTGCATTTAATGCAGAATCTGGCCTTTCGTTCGATCAAGAGGCGATGCCTTTTCACCCAAATGAAGGGCCAAGGGTCAAGTTCACTGAATTTAACCCCTGGACACATGTACGCACGAGATCAAGGCACGATATTCGATAAAACGATCCTAACGGTTCCACATTTCCTATAAATACCCCCCCCTTAGTGTAAAAATCACAAAAATCAGATCTTAGAGCTCTAAGTTGAAACCATTGTTTCATACCTGAGCTATTTGGTCTTGATTAGCACTCGGGGACCCTCCGTAAGTCTTCTTTCGTTCTTTTATTCGCTTTTCGAGTCCGAAAGTCAACGTTTTGTTGACTTTCTGCATTGACCAGCTTTTGGTCAATGTGAAGTTCATGGAACTTCATAACGTGAGCGTGATCACGATGGTTATGGTCCATAGTGACCATACCTACTGATTACCACGTTATCTAGGCTCAGTGACGAGTCGTAGTTTCGGCCAAAATGCGCATTCTTGCGTATTTTGTAACCAAACTACTCGTGGGCATCAAAGCCGTTTGTTTTGATGCCAAACCTGTTTCTAAACTTAGTTAAGCATGTTCTAACATGCTTAGCTCGTCACTTTTAGTTTAATGCTTATATAGGGTCGTAAGGTAAGCGATTTAAACCATCGCTTATACTTTCGAACCCGACCCATTTGGTCGGTCATTAGGACCCGACCAAACACATTAGGTGACCATAGCTATAACCTTCCGAGGTTATACCGTGTGGTCGCAATGTTAGGCGTTCCGAACGCGTTCTACGCGAACGACGCATTAGGGTAGCATAAGCTACCTAAACGGGTCGTGATGGACCGTAAGCACTTAGATTAGGTTTCATTTTAGTATGTAGGCTCTGCTAAGCCATATTACACGAGTCTCCAAACTCGTTTGGTTTACGAACCCGCGTACTGTCCGATCCTTCCGATTTGGTCCGGTATATTAACATAAGCTACCTATTAGGTGCCGTTGATATTCCGTGATCTTTAGCATTATCCGGTTATTATACAAGGAATCCAAAGCAATCTCAGGTGAGTACATAGTTCCCCTCTTTTACTGTCTTCTGAACTGTTTTGGGGTGAAGCATGTGTACCTATCTGTTATTTTCATGATTTCAAAGTATAATTGATTATACATGTTAGTATTTATCTTTTGACAAACAAAATGACTATCTATGGTTTAAACACTGATTTCTCAAGGACTACAAAAGTAATTGTTGGAATAGTACTTATTTTGTTCACCAGACCGATTGGTAGTATGATATAGCGCTATAGGACTAGACACCCCATTCCTGTTGTCATGGAATGTCTGAAACCAATTTGTTTCTCCATCCAAATAGGGATTTCCTCTGTGGTATCCTTATAGTCTCAAAGGTGTAGTTTGATGCACCAGGTCTGAATGAATTCTTAAATCGCACCTTTAAAGTATATTTTGATATACTCCCAAAAAGTATAGTTTGATATACTCTCATGTGTGGTGTTGTACAAGAACCAACATATATTTTAATCATCCAAAGCATATTTTGATATGTTACTTACAAAACTAAAACATAGTTTAATATGTTATTTATCACATCCAAAGCATATTCGGATATGTTACAAAACTATTATTTTGAACAACCAAAGTATATTTAATATACTATCTATCAAACGATTTAGTTTTGGTTAGTGTTTAGATAACGGAACGAGTGTAATGTGATGAAAACATGGTAGATACGCCGCTGGTACTTCTTATATATAAGTGTTTTCATTGCATTACATACCATGGCGTTATTTAGTACACTTGGGTTAACAATATTGGAACTGAAATATATTTTAACATATTACTTATTCAACTTTCTTAAAACCAAGGTATATTTTATATATACCATAAACGTTTTATTAAAACATTGTTTTTCAAACAACTTAACTTATACAAACTCATTTTACATGGTTATTCAGTTAACCATACATTATTCTCTTATTTATACATATCATCTGATCCTATCGTTTTTCAAATGATTTACAAGACAAAGCAAATTTACAAAGTTCATGACTAAACATTTTCTCAAACATAAGTCATGAACTCCGTTTTCACATAACCTATGTATCTCACAGGCATTTTTATGCTGACGTACCTATTTTTACACATGTTTCAGGTGCTGTCTTGAGATGATAGTTGATGCATGCTACATTTAGGATGGACTCGTGCCTTAGCAACTTTAAAACTTGGAAGATCATAGTTGTACTTATGTGATTGTAATAGAACAACGAGTTCATTTAATCAATAAAATAATATTTAAATTTCCATGTGTTATGAAACAATGATTCTGTTACAACACTCCCCGACGTTTCCGCCACGTTTTGTTGTTACACGTGGTCGGGGTGTGACAATTATTTGTGTATCACAGACTATTATTGTTGGACTCCGTATGCCCAAGACACATTAAATTGATGTGGCTAGTACGTTATGATCCAAGTCGAGTCATACCCAATAACAAGCTAGACAAACACTTATATTATTTATTTGTGATATGATCAAACAAATAAATATTAACACTTACAATATTTAGAAATTGGTTTTCTAAATAATTACACTTGAGAAACTAATAAATTATATGGATAATTTATTTTGAGAGAATATTTTATCTACTTATTTAATGGGTTAAATAACATGATAAAAGGTTGTATAAAGTCTTGTGAACATATGATGTTATATTTTATAAAAGGTATAAAATAAACAAGACTTAAATTTTATAAAAGAATTGAATTTTTTTTATAAAAATAAGCTAGGCCGTCCCCCTTCCCAAGACAAAATGGCCAATCAACTTACATGCACTTCTTACAAGTTAGATGGATTGTGATTGGGTGTTCTTCCCAAGCTATTTTTGGCCAATTACTTTACATGCAATTGCATGAACCTTGATTGGGGAAGAATGATGGTCCAATGACATTTCATACAAATGTCATAACTAGAGGCCTTTTGATTGGGCAAGATGGGTGGCAAGATTCTCTCTCCATCTATAAATACCAAGATGTCAAATGAATGAAGATGAAAGACTTGTGTTTTTCTCTCAAAAAAATCGGCCATCATAAGGTGTTCTTAAGGTTTTCGGTTTTTGATTCAAGTGTTGAAATCCTAGCTACAATCGTAGTGTTTGTTGGAAGCTTGGGGTATACAAGCTTGAGGTCTTCTACTCTTGAGGACAACCATTTCAAGAAGCATCATCCTTTTCATCATCCTATTACTCCAAGAAGGTAGTTTTCTAAACACCCTATGGTTGTGTATGATAGTATGCATCTTCATATATGGATCCGGGTTTTGGGATTTTACTTATAAATGAAGTTTACATCATAAAAGTAACATGTTTTAAACATTATTTCCGCTGTGTTTTTATTTCATATGGATGAAATTACTTTGATAAACATGTTAAAATCCCATCAATGGCATCTAGAGCCGCTTATGTGAGTGCATACTTCAATAGATTAAAAATTTCGGGTTTGAATAAAACCCTATGGCCGAAAATTTTAACATGGTTAACCCTTTGTTTTTCTAGATTATTTTCTTACATGCATAAGAGAATCTTGAAAAATTTATTTCATATAGATGATTTGTTTGTTTGGACAAAACTTACCTTTTCGGTTTTTTGAACATAGCCGAAAATGTTAATAAAAGGGAACCATTTTTTATGCTTCTTGAAATTAATATATATATATTTGGATATATATTTTGGTGCATATGACCTAGCCATGACCTTGTGTTGAATGATTGTGTTGTTATTTATTATTTCAATGGGTTGTAATAATTATTATTTTGTTCTTCCATTAGAAGATATATAATTTATTTATTTTCATTTGGTATGTAAAATAAATAGATTAGGTGCATTTTATTTTACTAGAAAAATGTATTAGGATATATTTTGTAAAAGAATATGCACACAAAAATGAGCCTTTTGTTTGGACCATAATATTCGGTCCAAAGAACTTCATCGTTCTCAACGGGATTTTAACCTGATAACCAAAACTCATTTTTGGAGTCCAAAGGAGTTTGGAGCTGAATATAAAAGACTTTTGGAAGCTCAAAGAAGGTGGAGAAATCACAACACAAGAAGGAGACTTGAAGCATTTGGATGCGGGATCAAGTGGGAGTTCAACGACACATTGCTTATGTCATTTTTCACCCTTTAGGAAGGACCTTTTGGCAGACTTGTTTCGGCTAACAAGTGTTGTCAAAATAGTTGGCTATGGTTATGCACCTATTGTTATGCTTGTGTGGTTGCTTATTTTGTTGTTTAGATGATATGTCGATATGCATGACTTAACAAACTAATAATCAACAACAAGCGTAAAATTGGTTCTTAACAAAATCATTAAAATGGTTAATAAAAGGTTTTATTAAAAATTAATGATTTTATAATAAAATGGGTTTTATTAAAAAGAACCTTGAAAATTAGTTTTCACTAAAGTACCATTAATTTGACTGCATGCAAATGTATGGTACATAATATTTTCTAACTAGAATTTTGAAATATTGAAAACCCTTTTATAAAATAAGTCAAACACCATCCTTTTATACACAATCGAAACACTTGGGACCTCTTATTGTGGGATAAAGGTCACCTAACCACATTTGAGGGAACTTGTATGTTCGAGGTGGGTTTGCCATGTTTGTGGGATAAAGGTCACCTAACCACTTATGTGTATAAACTCACACGTGTGTATAAGTTGGACGACTTGATTTGGAAACCATGAACTTAGGGTCACCGAAGCATGGGAACAAAGGTGTTGATGGGATTAAACATGCCAACTAAACATAAAGATGTTTAACCGATCCCATATGGCTAGAAGTTGCAAAGAGTTGCAATTGTCAAACGTTGACTACCTTGTTAATTTAAATAAAGGGATAAAGGTCACCTAACCAATATTTAAATGTAACGTTGGATTCTAGATTTTAATTATTAATTAGACACAAAAGGGTATTAATGATTAAAATATAATAATATCAAAAATACTAAAATTGAACTTGTTAAATTTTGTAGATGGCCGCTAACAATGCAAACTCAATTACCCAAACCGTCTGAAACCTATCACTAAGAACCATCCTCGAAAAGGATCGTCTCAAACATAACAACTTCATGGATTGGTTTCGAAACTTGAGAATCGTTCTCAAGCAAGAGAAGATATCCTATGTGTTGGACGATCCTATTCCCGATGAACCTAACGTGGAAGATGTGGAAGCCTACAACGATTGGGTTAAGTATACCGAGGACTCCATGCAAGCCTCATGCCTCATGTTGGGAACTATGATTCCGTAAATTCAAAAGGATTTTGAACACCACGGGGCATATGACATGATTACCTAGTTAAAGGAAATGTTCCTACAACAAGCAAGGGTAGAACGCTTCGAAACTGTTCGGGCGCTTCATGCATGTCGAATGGAGGAAACCCAATCGGTATCATCTTATGTCCTTAAGATGAAAAGCCACATTGATCGCCTCGAAAGGCTAAATTGTCCCGTCTCCAAAGAGTTGGCTACGGATTTGATCCTCAACTCTTTAACAAAGAAATTTGAGAGCTTTGTTATGAATTACAACATGAATGGATGGGACAAGAGCATTGGTGAGCTTCATGCAATGCTCAAAACGGCCGAAGCAAGTATGGGCAAAAAGGCTTTACCCGTCCTAGCGATCAATGAAGGAGGCAACAAGAAGAGGCCCCACCCCGATTCTAAAGCAACCTATGCTAAAAGAAAGGGACACATCAAGGGAAAGGGAAAAGGAAAAGCTAAAGCAGAACCCGCCAAACCAAAAGAGAAGAAGCAAAAGGTTGCTACGAATGACCCATGTTTTGAATGTGGTGAGATAGGACATTGGAAGAGAAATTGTCCGACCTATCTCAAAGAGTTGAAAAACAAGAGGGATGCAGGGCAAACCTCAGGTACTATCTTTATGATACATGTTGAGCTTAATGTTATTTCTTCTAACACATGGGTACTAGATACCGGATGTGGAATTCATATTTGCAATTCGTTGCAGGGGTTCAAAAGAAATAAACATTATAAGAAGGGAGACGATAGTCTCTTTATGGGCAACGGAGCAAAAGTTGAAGTCGAAGCTCAAGGAGACTACGTTTTAAAGCTTCCAAGTGGTTTGGAAGTTATTTTGAAGAATGTTTTGTATGCTCCTAGTTTGACTAGGAACATAATTTCAGTTTCCCTTTTAAAACAATCTGGTTTCAATTTCGAATTTGTTAACTATGACATTTATGTTTCTAAGAATGATGTGTTTTATTTTAAAGCTATGTCTTTAAATGGTATTTATGAATTAGATCATGATAATGCATCATATGATAGCTCAATGTACCAAGTAACCAATAAGAAACTCAAAATGGATTTGAGTGATTCCTATCTTTGGCATCGTCGCCTTGGACGTATAAGCAAGAATCGCATGCATACACTTCAGAAAAATGGTCTTTTAAGTACAAATGAAGATAATTCATTTAATGTATGCGAATCTTGTTTACAAGGCAAAATGACCAAGACGCCCTTTAGTGGAACATTTGAAAGGGCTAAGGACTTATTAGGTATCATACATTCAGATGTATGTGGTCCTTTTAAGCCGATGACTAGGAATGGTGAAAGATACTTCATTACCTTTACCGACGACTATAGTCGTTATGGTTATGTGTATTTACTAAAACACAAGGATGAAGCATTTGAAATGTTCAAAGACTTCAAAAGTGAAGTAGAAAATCAACTCAAGAAAACAATCAAAGTCCTTCGCACCGATAGAGGAGGTGAATACCTTAGTGGTGCTTTTCAAGATCATCTTAGGAGTTGTGGGATTATCTCACAACTTACTCCACCTAGAACACCACAACACAATGGTGTGTCCGAAAGGAGAAATCGAACTCTATTAGATATGGTTCGATCTATGATGGCTAGAAGCACATTGCCTCTATCATTTTGGGGTTACGCTTTGCTCTCCGCAATCCGTATATTAAATATGGCCCCAACCAAGAAAGTGGAAAAGACACCTTTTGAAATATGGCATGGAAATCCTCCATCATTATCATTCTTAAGGGTTTGGGGTTGTGAAGCTTATGTTAAGCAATACACTCCAAATAAATTGGAAGTCCGATCTACTAAGTGTATCTTTGTAGGGTATCCTAAAGATGATATATGATATTATTTCTACGACCCAACCGAGCAAAAGGTATTTGTTGCTCGAAAGGGTAAGTTCTTAGAAGCTAAGTTCCTTATGGAAGGAACCAACGATAGAACAGTGGAACTTGAGGAGGATCAAGAACCACAAGACAATACACGTTTGGTTGATACTAGCACTCAACAAGAGGTTGTTGAAAATGATCAAGAGGTTGATCAGAACACACAAAATGTTCGCAGATCTGGTAGAATTAGTAATCCACCTGAAAGATATGGATTTTTCATGGATGGATGCTACGTGGTAGATTCAGATGAACCAACCACATACCATAATGCAATGTCAAAATCCGATTCTGAGAAATGGCTTGAAGCCATGAACATAGAGATGCAATCCATGTATGATAACCAAGTTTGGGAATTGGTTGTGCCACCACTTAACTCTAAAGTAGTTGGAAGTAAGTGGGTTTTCAAGAAGAAAACAGATATGCATGGTAACTTGGATACTTATAAAGCAAGACTTGTAGCAAAAGGTTTCACTCAAACTCAAGGAATTGATTATGATGAGACCTTCTCGCCTGTGGCGATGCTAAAGTCAATCAGGATATTATTTGCCATAGCTGCATATTATGACTATGAGATCTGGCAATTGGATGTCAAAACGGCTTTTCTTAATGGATATCTTGATGAAGATGTCTATATGGTTCAGCCTGAAGGTTTTGTCGATCCAAAACATCCTGACAAAGTATGCAAGTTAAAGAAATCAATCTATGGATTGAAACAAGCATCTAGAAGTTGGAATCAACATTTTGATGAAGAAATTAAGAATTTTGAATTCATCAAAAACGGTGATGAAGCTTGTGTGTACAAGAAGGCTAGTGGGAGCATCATCACCTTCTTAGTACTGTATGTCGATGACATTCTACTATTTGGGAATGACATTCCAACCATGGAAGGTGTAAAAGCTTGGCTTGGAAGTTGTTTTTCCATTAAGGATCTTGGTGAAGTAGCCTACATTCTGGGAATAAAGGTCTATAGGGATAGATCAAGGCGCTTGATAGGTTTAAACCAAAGTGCATACATTGACAAAGTCTTGAATAGGTTCCAAATGGAGAACTCTAAGAGAGGTTTTGTATCTATTCAAAAGTGGATAATTTTGAATACATCTCAATGTCCAAGCTCAAAGGATGAGCAAGAGAAAATGAAAAGAATCCCATATGCGTCAGCTATAGGATCATCATGTATGCAATGATATGCACCAGACCGGACGTCTCATGCGCCTTGAGCATGACGAGTAGATACCAACAAGATCCAGGTAACAGTCATTGGATGGCTGTTAAAAGCATATTGAAATATCTTAGGAGGACTAAGGATATGTTCTTAATATATGGATCTGGTGAGGAGGAACTCGTTGTAAAGGGTTACACGGACGCGAGTTTCCAAACCGATCGAAGTGATTCTCGATCGCAATCGGGGTATGTCTTCATTTTAAATGGAGGAGCAGTCTCCTGGAAGAGCTCAAAACAAGACGTGGTAGCATTGTCCACTACAGAATCAGAATACATCGCCGCTTCATTGGCAGCCCAGGAAGCTGCATGGCTGAAGAAATTTATAGCCGACCTAGGGGTGGTCCCTACCATTCAAGATCCCCTAGAGATCTTTTGTGATAACGAGGGTGCGATTGCTCAAATCAAGGAACCTCGTGCGCACCAAAAGACTAGACATATCGAGCGGAGATTCAACTACATAAGGGATGAAGTTGAAAAAGGAAAGATATGTATCCGCCAAGTTCACACCGATCAAAACATTGCGGATCCACTCACGAAGCTCCTTGACAGAGGAAAACATGAGGGTCACACATGTTCCTTAGGACTTCGATATTCTAGTGATTGGATTTGATCTAATTTTGTATTTGGATATTGAAACAATTGTTATTTTAACTCATTTATAGTATTTTGAGTTACGTTTCATATTAGCATGTTTAAATCCGTGAATAAGTTAATTGTTCTAAATGTCCGTAGTCGATCATAATTGTGGGAACAAATATGAATGTAAGACTATTATGAACTTGGATTGGTGGATATTCATTTAGAATGAATATAGAGCAAAGTGTTGCTGCCAAAGTTCATAGATATTTGTGGGATACAAATATTGGACTGACTCGCTCTCAAATATTACTGCATGGAATCATTTGTGATTGATCATAAGTAAATTTTGAGTTAAGGCGAATATCATAGTATCCTCTGACCTGAGATACATATTGGGTCTTGATATTCACCAAATATTATGCCTTGACTTATTTCTTCGCTGTCAATAATATGACAGTACATAAGGCTGAGCTCAGGTGTGGTACAAGGTGATTGTGAGAGACGTATGTAGTTAAGAAGGGATTTGTTCCTCTTATTCGTTGAGAGTAAGATGTCTAAGGCCTGATAAAGTTAAATCAACAGAGAGTGATCACTCTATGTCTCTGGATTTAACATGACATCTGTAACGAAAGGATAAATGATAGATTCACCTAAATCATTTCAAGTAAGGGACTTGAAGGGGATGATGTTATTGAACGGCACATATAGTCATACGTATTAGGGGTAGTAAACCGTAGTTAGGCGTTATTTACTGCTTGCATCAATCTTCTATGTATCTTGTGCAAGTGGGAGATTGTTGGACTCTGTATGCCCAAGACACATTAAATTGATGTTGCTAGTACGTTATGATCCAAGTCGAGTCATACCCAATAACAAGCTAGACAAACACTTATATTATTTATTTGTGATATGATCAAACAAATAAATATTAACACTTACAATATTTAGAAATTGGTTTTCTAAATAATTACACTTGAGAAACTAATAAATTATATGGATAATTTATTTTGAGAGAATATTTTATCTTGTTATTTAATGGGTTAAATAACATGATAAAAGGTTGTATAAAGTCTTGTGAACATATGATGTTATATTTTATAAAAGGTATAAAATAAACAAGACTTAAATTTTATAAAAGAATTGAATTTTTTTTTATAAAAATAAGCTAGGCCGCCCCCCCCCTTCCCAAGACAAAATGGCCAATCAACTTACATGCACTTCTTACAAGTTAGATGGATTGTGATTGGGTGTTCTTCCCAAGCTATTTTTGGCCAATTACTTTACATGCAATTGCATGAACCTTGATTGGGGAAGAATGATGGTCCAATGACATTTCATGCAAATGTCATAACTAGAGGCCTTTTGATTGGGCAAGATGGGTGGCAAGATTCTCTCTCCATCTATAAATACCAAGATGTCAAATGAATGAAGATGAAAGACTTGTGTTTTTCTCTCAAAAAAATCGGCCATCATAAGGTGTTCTTGAGGTTTTCGGTTTTTGATTCAAGTGTTGAAATCCTAGCTACAATCGTAGTGTTTGTTGGAAGCTTGGGGTATACAAGCTTGAGGTCTTCTATTCTTGAGGACAACCATTTCAAGAAGCATCATCCTTTTCATCATCCTATTACTCCAAGAAGGTAGTTTTCTAAACACCCTATGGTTGTGTATGATAGTATGCATCTTCATATATGGATCCGGGTTTTGGGATTTTACTTATAAATGAAGTTTACATCATAAAAGTAACATGTTTTAAACATTATTTCCGCTGCGTTTTTATTTCATATGGATGAAATTACTTTGATAAACATGTTAAAATCCCATCAATTATTGTACTGGTTTTTGTAGTTGAAGTGAGGGTGAACTTTTCCGTCACAGTGTTGGTGATCCACGTGGTGGTTATGATCAATGGTCGCCCAATCTTGAACCTCCAGTATCCATTTGGGAATCAGAGGATCGACTAGTCACCACCAAGAACGTCGCATTATAATATATAGGATAACTAAAGTATAAGTATTAGGGAGTTTTTATGATCTTGATGTTAAAAGGTAACTAACTTTTACCAAGATCGTGGTATGACTATGTAATTAAACTTTGTTATTCAAACACTTATAATGGGTTGAAATGAGATTATGGATAACTTGATTATGCTTAAACAGAATGCTCGTTTGCAGGGTCAACTAGAATTTGCTATTTGACTTGAAAGGTCAAACAGATCATGTTCATGTGGTGATTCAAGGCTTGAACTTGCCATTTGACTTGGCAAGGTCAAACAGATCATGTTCCTTATGTCATTCAAGGCTAGCATTTCTGAAGTGGGTTAGTGAACAAGTTTAGTGTTAGGAGATTGTGTTTGAGTACGAAAGTCAAATTGTTTGTGAACAATGTTTGTGTTTATGCATAACAGAATTGTCCATTAGCATTTGAATTGGTCATTAGGCTTGAATTAGATATTGTTCATTATGTGAATTAAGGCATTTGACTTTGGAAGGTCAACCTTAAATGGTAATTTGACTTTGAAAGGTTAAACAAATTAGGCAGGAATGATTAACCTGATGCAAGGACTAAAAAGGTCAGTTGTTAGAAACTACAAGGTGTAAAACAAAAGGGTATAAAATCATTTTACATAACAACTAACAGATATATGACGTTATAAGACAGTAGGGTCCAACATTGACTCGTTTTGGAAACGAGAGGGTGTAAATTTGATTGATTTTAGAAATAGGGTGTAAACCTGATGTCTCTTGCTAACCACAGGGTGTAAAATTGCAGTTTACTCAAAAGGTAAAGATACAATAGTCAACAAATTCATTTTGTTACTAACATAAATTACGAAAAATGCAAGTCTCATTAATTGATGACAAAAAATATGTATGCCTATATATATATCACTCTTAACAAGAAGTTATCAGCTAGGATTATTCTGGCGAGTGGATTAGGCCTCACTTTTAACCTGACGTTCTACTCTAGGGTTACTTAACCGAGTGGATTAGGCAACACTCTTAACTAGATGCTCTCCTCTAGTTATTCTGCTGAGTGGATTAGGCATCACTCTTAACCAAACGTTCTCCTCTAGAGTGGATTAGGCATCACTCTTAACAAAACGTTCTCCTCTAGGATTAATATGCCTAGAGGATTAGACATCATTCTTAACTAGATGTTCTCCTCTAGGGTTATTCTGTCGAGTGGATTAGGCAGCACTCTTAACCAGACATTCTCCTCTAGGATTAATTTTTTGGGTGGATTAGACCACACTCATAACCTGACGCTCTCTTCTTTTCCAGCCAAGTTAATTAGACTAAAAATCCTATAGATAGTAGCAACTACACACTTAGGGCTTGTTTGGCTAAGCTTATTTAACTCAAAAAAAACTTTTTTGTGAAAAGGACTTATTGACTTATGACTTTTTTATAAGGAGTTTTTAAAAAAGTGTTTGCATTAGCTTATGTGGTGGAAAAAGCCAATAAGTCAATAAGTTGTTTTTAAAAAGTGTTTGGTTTAACGTATTCATGTAAAATGACTAAAAGTCATAAGCAACTTCAAAAGGTCACTCATTGCTAACTTTTCAAAACTAACTTTTCATCCCTATGTAAAAAGACATTTTAAAAAGTGTTTATAAGTTTACCAATTACTTTTTCTCCTTATTAGCTTTTTGTAAAAGTCAATAAATTATAAGGAGGTGTTGAAAAGCTTAACCTAACATCCCCTTAGACTACAAGGTATGGTGATGGACCATCCTTGGAGGATGATCCGCCACGTAGGCGACACGTCACAGTCCTCCCAAGGATGGATCATCCTCCAAAACTAGAGGGCATGGGAGGATGGTCCTAGTCATAGTCCTCCACCACTTTTATGTTTTTTTTTAATCTTCAACTTTTTTTTAACATTTAACAAATAAAGTAACAAAATATTTTCATTAATATTAAAAAACATTACATAAACTTAAAAAAATTAAACCTAAAAAAAATAAATTAAAAAAAACATAAACTTAAAAAAAATAAAGTTAAAAAAAAAACTTAAAAATATCCTAATATATTAAAATAAGCTACTAGTCTTCGTCTTCCATGTCGTGGCCGGGTTCGTTGGGGGCGTTGTTCCAAATGTACTCCACCAAGTCCGCTTGTAGGTTGTGATGTGTGTACTCGTTACGTAGAGCGAAGGCGTTCAAATCTTGTTGTTCCTCACTAACTGGAACAGAATTTCCAGTAGACGCGTTTTCGTCGTACTCACATATCGCTCTCCCTTCGTCTTCAATGATCATGTTATGAAGGATGATACAAGCGTACATAATGTGTCGTAACCTCCTTCGTGTTTGCGAACGTGCTGGATGTGAAATGATGTGCCATTTTTTTTGTAGAACACCAAAAGCCCATTCAATATCTTTTCTTGCACCCTCTTGAAACTTCGCAAACTTTTTTCTTTTGTCGTCGGTCGGGTGCGAGATAGTTTTAACGATTGTCGAGTATGTTGGGTAAATCCCATCGGCTAGGTAGTAACCTCGCCTGTACTCCACCCCTAAAACCGTAAAGCTTGTGTCTGGACCTGTACCCGCCACTACATCATCAAAAATCTGTGACTAGTATATGATGTTAAGGTCATCGAGCGAACCAGGTAGACCAAAAAAAGCATGCCATATCCAGAGATCCTGTGACGCAACAGCCTCTAGAATGATAGTCGGATGTCCCTGATCTCCCCTAGTATACTGACCTTGCCATGCAACTGGGCAGTTCTGCCAGTGCATGCAATCAATGCTCCCGAGCATTCCTGGGAAACCATGTCTCTGTTCGTGTGCTTGATATAATTTTTGAACGCCGTTTGCGTTCGGTTTCTGCAGGTATCGCTTGCTATACAATTTGACAACCCATTGGCAAAACTTGTGCAAACATCGACGTGCGGTTCTTTCAGACATCCTAATGTACTCGTCTAATGCATCGGGTGCGTAACCGTACGCAAGTTGGCGAATGGCCGACGTACATTTTTGTAAATTACTGAAACCCCTTTGCCCCCTAGCGTCGTTTCGCAATGTAAAAAACGGATCAGACTGGGCCATGTCGCCTGCAATACGTAAAAACAGTGGATGACTCATGCGGAAACGACGTCGAAAAATCTCGGCTGGGTACACGGGTTCGTCGGCAAAATAATCGGCTACTAGTTTATCGTGGCCGGCTATAAATTTAAAACAAAACATAAATGAAATTAATTATAAAATACATTTTCAAATCTATATAAAACATAAGGAAAAAAAAGTAAAATACCTTCTTGGTCTCGGTTATATTTTGCTCGTCTAGTTAGCCGTTGGGACGACCCTTCATCAGCCGCCATGAACACCTGAGCCGCGTTCATAATCATGTTGTGCATAATAGCATCATCTTCCGAAGATGATGAATACCACGCAGACGAAGACGATGAAGACATAGAAGAAATTGAAGAAATGGGTGAAGCCATGATAATTTTTTAGCGAGAGATGGGGTGGTAGCGGGTAAAAAATGGTACAAAATATGAAGAGTTTTTATAAAAAGGGAAGAGTGGTAATAAAATGTGAGAGAGAATGGGTTGGTAGAGAGTGAAAAGTTATGAAAAAAAGGGTTAAATAGGTGAGTATTTATAAAAATGGAAGTGAAATGGGGTGTTTTTTGAATTATGACCGTTTGTTTTTAAATAATATAAATTCTGAATTTAATTTTTTTTTCAAACGGTCAAATGCACATCGGTCCCCACACTTTTTTGTCATTTTGTGCGCGTCCTAAACGTCAGAAGTCGGACGTTGGCGACGGGACGTGGGGGGCGGCACGGTGTGCCCTTCGGCGCCGGACCAAGACGTCCCGGGGACGTCCCATACCGAGTAGCCTTATACATTTACATTTTTTCGGGACAAACTATTGTTTTACGAGAAATAATTATACCCTTATACAATTAGCAACTTAGGTTGTGTCTTATTTGTTTAAAAGTCATACCCTTTAGTTCATTTTACTCATGCCCTTTCAATTTATATTATATTATATTATATAATCCTACAAAAAGTAACTTAAGGTATAATGGTTTGGATCACACCTTTTCAAAAAGTCACAACCCTTCAAACTACAACTTAAGGTATGATGGTTTGGATCACACATCTTCAAAAAGTCACAACCCTTTAAACTACTTTTATATGTATCATGCCCTTACAAAAAGTCACAACCCTTCATATATATATATATTTAAGGTATGATGGTTTGGATCAAACATTTTCAAAAAGTCACAACCCTTCATATAAATACAATTATCAACTTGGGTCATACCCTTTCGTTCAAATATCGCGTCAGTTAGAAAATTATATTATTTTACTTGCATCTAAAAAAGAAACAACAAATTGATAGTTGCTTAAGGTTAAAATATGTGGTAATTTAAATGTACACATGATATTCATGCATAAAAGTCTTTTGTAAACAGACGCGCACCGTTTGACATTTAATTAAATGAGTTTACAAAGTCACGTTATATTCTTTAAAAAGACGTATCAGAAACTTGCAACTTTTTGGGAAAGGATGCAACGATTAGATGGGATGCATGGTAAACTAATTTATATGTAGAACAAATTGCATAAAGATTACGGTACCCCTCCATCCTCACCACCGCCACATACCACCCATATCCCACATCCATTTTCAACCATCCTATTTTTCTCCCACCGCTTCTCTCTCGCCCAACGTGTCTCTACTTCAAGCCAAACCAAATCCTTAAACATCCCCTAATCCTGTTACGCTCAAAACATAGGGCTCCCAAAATCCTTAAATTTCTTCACACATATCTCAATTTCTTCGCTAATCTTCTGTAGGTTCGTACTTATACTTCACAAATTATTCATTGTTGTTGATAATTTTGAACGCTGTACGTTTTTGTTAAAAACTGTTATTTTACGTCTGTGTAATCATTTTCTTGAAATCAATTTATTATCAATTTCCGTTTCCGTAAGATTTGAATTAGGATTTTGTATATAACTGCAACATGATTTAGTTTATATCAACAGATTATTACAATTGAGGCCCCTTCAGCGCCAAAATCAAATTGCCCGAAGGAGAATGATGCAGGCATGTACGTTTTCATAATTCATACTAGATTATCATTTAAAACGATTATGCGTGTTTTCATGTTTACATTTCGTATATGATTTCCATTTTTCAAGTTTGAATGCTTAACAATTAGTATGAGTCTGATTGCTGATCCATTCATGTTGTATTAACAATGCTATATGAAAATCATTTGATGCTTAGCAGTTCGTTTGTTACGTTTATGTAGGTTGATCGGATATTCAAATCAACGTGGTGTGGTTTCTTTGATATTTTATATAATAGATAAGATCATGTACAATACAGTTTTGTAGTTATAAATAAGATGGTGTTACCAAATCCTCATGAGTCCGCTTGAATACTGTGATTGTACGTTGTGATTGATTATAATTAGAATTAGTTTGTGTGTCTGCATTCGTTGTTGTATGTTATAAGTAGAAAAATATGTAATCCAATGATTAGTTTTGACTAATAGGCCGTCATGACCGGTGTTATGTTTTTAAATTTAAAAATTGG
Organism: Helianthus annuus; assembly: GCF_002127325.2. Lineage (NCBI taxonomy): Eukaryota > Viridiplantae > Streptophyta > Magnoliopsida > Asterales > Asteraceae > Helianthus > Helianthus annuus. The sequence continues at coordinate 128,625,242 of NC_035448.2, read as the reverse complement.
TCTTTGATATTATATTTGTAAGGTTCTGTACGAAGAATGCAATTGTTTATCAATAAATTGGGTTGTGGATGTGTTATTATTTCCGTGAGAGATTATTTATAAGGGTATCAAAACACTACCTATAAATCGAAACATCAAGTTACCAATTGCCGAAAACACTAAAGTAGATTCGATCAATTAATTCCGTTCCGAACACTAAACCTGTTACAAACGCCGCTGCAACGCGCGGGTGGACATCTACTCGTAATCAGACATTTATGAAAATATACCAATTAGAATTTTGGATTTTATTGGACATAAAACATTTGATCAAACCGCTAACACCAATGATTCAAACTGAGACCAGAGAACCGATATTGTCATGCTTTAACTCGGTTTCGTTGTCGATTTTTCTAGTATTTTTTTCCTTCCCTTAAATTTCGTTTTTTAATCTAGTGCGGAGCAGAACCAATTAAAACTGGCTGAAACCGATATAAAAACTAATTTCACATGCAACATTGCAAATTGTCAATGCAGTTTTATTAATATAAATATAAATGTTATATTAAAATAGTCCATTGGGCTTGATGGACATGTAAAACGTATGAGATCCAGTGGGCTTCTTTAGAGGTAGTGGTCTAGTGGGGTATAGTAACATGTTATGTTTTCAAACTAGTGGGTTTCGTCCGTGCTACGCCGCGGGTACTTTATCAGTATTGGTTCATAGCAGTACCGGTAATTGCTATAACAATTGAAAGATAAAACCCAATAAATAAAGTCTTGATATGTACAAAAAATATCAACACGTATTTTAGATTAAAAAAAACTGTAAAAATGAATAAGCCACGTGTGTGGTCAAAATAAGAAAGTAAAAGCCAATTAGTGGTTAAAACAAAAACTTTTAAAGTGTACTATTGCATCAACTTTTATCAATTAATAGATATAGAGTAATATCTAGGTTCCTAGTAACATATATAATTTGATTATTACACGAATGTAAATTACTCGTACGTAATCCTACAAATATATATAATAAATTATAAAAGTACCTTAAATATTAAAATATATCTACAAAATGATTGTTTATTAAGAGTCCTAAAAGTTCTATAATAATTTATCGGGGAAGGATCCACTAAAAAGTAGATTTTGCCTAAGTAGCCTAAGAAGCAGTGGCGGAACTAGACCTTCAACTCAGGGGTATCTCAAAATTTTTTAGGGGTGTCCTCGTACTTGTTCAAGGGTGTCCTGTGTATAAAAATCGGAAAAAAAAAATTTTTTACACTACTTGTAAAAACTTGAGCCGTAGCCCGGGCTACGCCCGTTTACACTACAGGTCCGCCCCTGCTAAGAAGGATTGTGATGTTGACAAGTGTCACTCCTAATAAGTAGGAATAAAGGGCATTTTGGTCCTTATAAATATGAGTGAAAATGACATGTGGCACCCCTTTTGTTTTTTAAAAATACAACAAAAAAATATAGTACAAAAAATATAGCACAAAAAATGTAGTACAAAAAATATAGCACAAAAAAAATCTAGTACAAAAAATATAGCACGAAAAAATTTAGCAAAAAAATGTAGTACAAAAAAATCCAGCACAAAAAAATTGAGAAAAAAAATTAAGTCAAAAAAATTCAGCACAAAAAATTTAGTACAAAAATATAGTACAAAAATCCAGCATAAAAAAATGTTATACAACATAGAAATACAAAACATTTTAGTGGGTTTTTTTTAGTCTTCATATTTTATATAGCAATATGGTACTCAAATTAAAGATAAAAAGACGCTCGATTTTACGGTGAAATTTTTATGAAAAAAAAATAATGTCGTATAAAAAAGTTATGAACGTTTAAAAAATGGGGTGAAATATGCATGTGACTTGCATGTGGAGAGAGAAAGTCCATAAATAGAATTTTCCTAAGATACCCTTGCACTCCTCATTTCTCCTACATTTCCATCTTAACCATTGATTTGAAAAATGAATGGTTAAGATTCTTTCTCATCCTACTTAGACAAAATAAACTTTTTATTTGATCTTACCCATAATTTACCCTATATGTGTGGGGTATATGTATGTATGTATGTATGTTGTTTTGGTCAAAAATTACCTAAGCAATTAAGTGATCAAATTAGTTAGGTGAGGTAGTGTGCTAAAATTATATGTGAAAAATGTATTGGCCAAATTGGATATGAAAACAGTTTCAGGATACAGCCCGGGATATAGAGTTGTATCAATGATCAAACAATGAGCAAAAAAGTAAAGGTTGACACGTGATGTACGAGGAAAGCCCTTGATCAATCTAGATCGCCGGCATAAAACCTCGGGAGCTGACAATCGCAGCTGCCTTGTTCTTCTTATTGCTTCAAATATCAGGATACAGTGTAGGATGTGGTGCGGATCGACTATGTGTTACAATGTAATTTGAATACAAGTGTTTGAGTGTGGTGTTTGCGGTGAGCTAGAGAGTAAAAGTGTTCGAGAGTGTAAGTGTAAAATTGCGTGCCTTAAACTGATCCGCCCCCATCTATTTATAGTAAAGATAATGTAACAAACTATCCTAAACTTCCGGGATCCAGTGAATATTCCCACTTGAACGTTGAGGACCAAGTCTTTCGGGTTCAACGGCTTCCTTATAACAAATACGCCCGAGTCTTGAGGAGAAGAAGTCCTGATGACCGTTAGTAACTTACAGCCATTAACCTGCACGTGTTTAATTCACTCAACCTTAGGATATCGCCCAGGATGTTAACAATATCCCCGTCCAGTATCCTGATCACAAAAAAACAATTAAAAGCGGGATATTAGTCAGGATATGTATACTCAGAAAATGACCCATAACAATTGTCCCCAAATATATCGGTTGGTATACCAATCCAACGGATATATTTTAAAAGTTTCATTTCATCAATTAAGGCAATCAATGTGACGAGACCTTTGAAATGACAATGTGCAACTTCCAAGGCATTATTTACTCTTTACCCCCTACATTTAGCCTATATTAACCGAGGGACTTCACATTATGGTTATCTTTATCTTCAAGAGAATATCAGGTACTTTCTCCCTCTCTCTTATCTATTTCCATTGTTAATATTTCCTTTTCTCCGACTGTTATCCTTCATGGCGACCCGCACTAGATCGCAAATGGCGGATTCTGATTCTCCCTTCTATAAACAAAATTTACTTCAGAAACCTTCAAAAGAGGTGTGTTCTTTTGATAATTCCGACATCGCAGCCCTACGAGCTTCCGGTGCTTTTCCCGCCGGAACAATCTTTCGTCCATTCGACCGAGAGGTCCGATCGGATTTTTGTTCCGACGAATGGGTTTGCTTTTTTGCATATCCTTTTTCATTAGGGCTTCGATATCCATTTTCTCCCTTCATTTCTCGCTTCTTTGAACTTACCGGTCTTAGTTTTGCCCAAACCATGCCCATGGTTTGGCGCGTGTTAATCACCCTGGAGCAGATTAAGGCTCATCATATGCCTGATCTATGCATCGAAGACCTTCCGATGGCCTACCGTCTAAGGTTACATGGTTCCAACCGGTTTCTCCTTTTTTCTATTTCCATCGATCCTCTCATTCTTAAGGCCACTAAGAATGAGGATAAATGGACAAGAAAATTCTTCTTTGTGAAAAGAGACTCCATTGATAAGGGTTTTGACCTCCCTAAAAGATGGTTGACTTCTGGTAGGACTTAGGGTTTTAGGACTATCCCCAATCATATCCCAAACCTCAATCCTGAACCAATATCCTGATGTGTTTATTCTCTTTCTTGCAGCAAACTTCAAGGAACTAGCTCCCCCTAGTGCTGAATCAGAAGGAAGAATAAAAGAGATCTACAAGCTTCCAGAGGGTGAAAGAACCTTTAACCTGTTACTCACAAGCTCTAGTCAGAGATCAAGCTCCAACATGTCTGGTAAGCATATTTTCAAGAATTATCTTCATATTAAATTGATTATTATTTTATTGTATAGTGATATAACAAGTTTAAAACATCTTCCCTCGTGCAGTGCCAGTTATTAACCTCGAAGGCTTCCAACTCGATAAGCTGGACAGTTATTCCAGCCTTGAACCTGTCAAGCAAGAATCTAACCCGAAATCATCCGTTACACCAAAACTCACCAGTTCAAAGACCTCCACTGTTCCCAAAGCTCCCCCAGCATCCCGGACCCGGGCCTCCAGCTCCCGGAAAAGAAAGGAAGTCGAGCCCTCTGCTCCACCTCATGTATTCCCATTCGAGAACCACGGGTTCACAGAATCCAGCACATTTATGACTGGCTTCCTTAACCAGGTTAATATCCTGACCTGTATCCTGCATCATATGCTTAATAGAAATATTCATTTAGAATAATGCCTGTTTTATTACCTTGTAGGGCCTTGAACGCCTGGTCTTCCTTTACGAGGACGCATGTGGCTCCAACGTCATGCTTGAAAGCCAGCTGAAAAAGGCCAAAGCCACCATTGCAGATCAAGCAGCAATCGCCACCGCTAAATCGGAACACTATGAAGCTAAGTATAAGGCTATGACTCAGGATCACCAAGCCGCCATCCAAAAGATCACTCAGGAGGCTCAAGCTAAATTTGACGCGGCCCAGGTTCAACACGAGCAGGCCATGGCTTCATACCGAGAGAGCCTCAAGAATTCCGTCGTGATCTCCCTTCTTCAGGCTAGGCTGAAAATGGCTTACGAGGCGATGGCTTTGGGTTTACAATGCCCTCTTGGAACATCAAGGCCTGGGAGGCGAAGTTAAAAGATCTTGGGGGAAATCCTGTGGAGCCTCCTGCCAAATCTGTTATGGAAGAGTCCGCCAAGATAATGGATGCTAGCGCTTCAAAGGATGTTTCCGAGAATGCTGGGGAAAATGCTGGAAAGAATGCTGGTGGAGAGGATGCTGCTGCAGATGCTGAGAAGAATCCCGAGGATAATGCTGGTACGGACGCCGGGAAAGAGGTTGCTGTTCAAGAAGGTGCTGCCCCTTAGGCAGTGGAGTGGGGGATGATGGATATACGTGCTGAGGCCGGAGCCCATTTTTTAAATTTCATGGTTGTGGTTGTGAAAAACAATTTACATTTCCTGTCTTTGAACAATTTATATTTCCTGCATTTGAACAATACGATGACCAAAGGTGGATGGGTCCTAGGTTTTAGGATGAAGCCCTTGGTCATCAGTTAGTATAATCTGTTTTGAATGTGGTAACGGTTGTAGGTGGACAGGTCCTGTTTTGAGATAGATCCTCCAACCGTTACACAAGTATGGTAGAAACTAATTGTGCTTTTGGCGGATGGGCCTTGGTTTAAGGTGAAACCAAAAGCACATCTTTTGACTTGTTAATAATATAACTATCTTTTGACCTATTTGTTATTGCCTTGTACTACTTAACGTAACTCTTAGCTTTATAAAAATTTTGTATTGTTATCTTATGGAAATATCCTGATCAATATGCTTAACAATATATTATAAAAACTGTTATTAGATAATTCCTTCAACTTTGTATAAAGCTTTTTAAAGAGTGAAAAACAGTCCACTTTCCAAAACCTGTTTTGATAATACCTGGGTGATCAAAGTTTCAAACTAGTATTAGTTTGAAATATTTTGAGAAGTATTTTGAAAATATATTTTGAGAATATATCCCGAGAATTGATCCTAATCAGGATGTTTAACCTTTTACCCAACCTAGTATTATCAAAAACTCAAACGACGTTTACAAAGGAAAGATCATACCAGGAATAGGATATAACCCTATTATCAAACCTCAATCCCTTTGCAACTTTTCCAATGAAGATGTCCCCTGTGTGAGATACTTAGTACATTAGTTCCGAGCCTTACTCTTTGAGCTTTACATCATTGCTTTAGTGGGAATGTCCCCTGTGTACAATGTCTTCAAACACTTAAAAATCTCCTGGATATCAGTTCCCATTGTATAGACAATTTTTCATCTTACAGGGGTAAACCCAAGAATGGACTGGAGATAAATTCCTTGTATCCTGGGGAAAATCCCAAATTTTCATGCGCTACAGGCGGGAGTGTATAAACTCCAAGACTTAGAAAGGTGAAAACCTTTAAACCTTAGAGAGTATGAAAATACCCTTTCGTGAGAGAGGGTGATCAATCCTCATATACCTTTAGGATTCAGGATATAGTCAACAGTAACGAAATTGTCAGCCACTTTTACATGGACTGGTCCCGCCACCTTGAACTATCCCTGAATAACTTGCGCTCCACGCGGAGTGTTTAAACCCAATTCGGAAGAAAGGTGAATACCTTTAAACCTGTGAAGGGATCAGGATCCCTTGTACGTGAGAGAGGGGGCCAATCCTCTAATCTTCTGAAGTATCCCGAGTGAGCATCCCGGAGCTATATCCCGAAGCATATACTGCAAAACATCCTTACACTAAGGTGGGTGTTAGCTTGGCTAACACCCCTCCAATGCTTAAGTTAGTATTGGGTTTCAAAGAATAAATTAAACCAAACATATTTAAAATAGATAGAATTCATACCATCCTGAGTTAGAAACTAAATTCTAAACTCACTTGAAATAAAGCTTAAGGTGTATAGCATTCCAAGATCTCGGTAGCATATCCCCTTTCATATTCTTGAGTCTATATGCCCATTTCCCTGCTTCTGATTCAACTTCATATGGTCCTTCCCATTTTGGAGCTAGCTTGCCATCGGCAGGATTAGTGGTATTCTGAAAAGCCTTTCTTAACACCCAATCTCCAACCTTAAATCTTCTGGTCCTGATATTCTTGTTATATGCTCTGGATATTCTTTGTTGATATTGTTATGGGTCATTTTCTGAGTATACATATCCTGACTAATATCCCGCTTTTAATTGTTTATTTGTGATCAGGATACTGGACGGGGATATTGTTAACATCCTGGGCGATATCCTAAGGTTGAGTGAATTAAACACGTGCAGGTTAATGGCTGTAAGTTACTAACGGTCATCAGGACTTCTTCTCCTCAAGACTCGGGCGTATTTGTTATAAGGAAGCCGTTGAACCCGAAAGACTTGGTCCTCAACGTTCGAGTGGGAATATTCGCTGGATCCCAGAAGTTTAGGATAGTTTGTTACATTATCTTTACTATAAATAGATGGGGGCGGATCAGTTTAAGGCACGCAATTTTACACTTACACTCTCGAACACTTTTACTCTCTAGCTCACCGCAAACACCACACTCAAACACTTGTATTCAAATTACATTGTAACACATAGTCGATCCGCACCACATCCTGCACTGTATCCTGATATTTGAAGCAATAAGAAGAACAAGGCAGCTGCGATTGTCAGCTTCCGAGGTTTTATGCCGGCGATCTAGATTGATCAAGGGCTTTCCTCGTACATCACGTGTCAACCTTTACTTTTTTGCTCATTGTTTGATCATTGATACAGCTCTATATCCCGAGCTGTATCCTGAAACTGTTTTCATATCCAATTTGGCCAATACATTTTTCACATATAATTTTAGCACACTACCTCACCTAACTAATTTGATCACTTAATTGCTTAGGTAATTTTTGACCAAAACAATTTGGCGCCCACCGTGGGGCGAGTGGTGCTACTTTTACTAAAAATCTTTGTAAAATCATTAATCGGTTTTCTATTTTCAAAATTTTTTGCCACATTGTTTACAATGGCCTCCAGATCAAACATGAGCTCTTCCACTATGTCTGCTACGACCTCTGCTACTACTGGTTCGGTGCTTCCACCACCTCCTCCAAGGATGCCGTTTTCTTCACAATCTCAAGATGTTATCCCTACTCGGAGTGTCCAGGGATCTGCTCCCGTTTTAGCCTCTAACGATGAAATTTTGACTTTATTTGGAAGTGTGCAGGAACAAATGAGGCAGCAACAGGAGACTAATCAAATGCTATTAAGAGAAATACAACTCTTAAAAGCTAGGTCGAGCAGACCTGTTGAGGAAACTGTCACTCCTATACAGCCCAGGGCTTTGAACTTCAGTTCCGCAGTTTACACTGAGGATAATAGGGGGAATATCGTCTCAAGCCATTCTCAGAATCATACCCCTGAGATACCCTCTTCGGTCAGGATATCGACTGTGAGAAGTTCAGGATATGGCCAAAATCCTCAGAACGGTAATGTGTCAAATAATAATACTCTTGCTACTAACAACAATGGCTCTTTGCAGGATGCAGGTATGACGTCAACATTTACCAGGGAGCTCCAGAAATTGAAGGACATGATATCCAGTGTACCTGGAGTGGTCCAGCCAATTCCGGAAGTATCCCAAGACAGCCACAGGATATCCCGCTTTGCATATCCTATCTGTGATGCTGAAATCCCAAAAAGATTTCAAACTCCCAACATGAAGCTATATAATGGGACTACGGATCCTGAAGAGCATATTGCCCAGTATAGGGAAAGAATGGAGATTAACCCTATCCCTCCGGAGCTCAAGGAAGCATGCTTATGCAAGGGATTTGGTTCTACTCTGACAGGATCAGCCTTAAAATCGCTGCTAAACGTTCCTCCTCACTCAATTACTTCGTTTGCTCATTTGGTTAATTTATTTAACAGTCAATTTTCTTGTAGTCGGAGTTTTGAGAAACTAACCAGTGATCTTTACAGGATAACTCAAGGGCCTCTGGAATCCTTAAGGGATTATGTGAACAAATTCAGTCGAGAATCCTTGGATATCCCACATCTTGATGTTGCAACAGTTGTGCAAGCTTTTAAGATGGGGTTACAAAAGGATTCTCAGTTTTATCAGGATCTTGTAATGAATCCCTGCAGGAATCTCGACGAAGCTCGTAACAGGGCTTTGAGATATATCCGTTTGGAAGATGACAAGAAGATGCAGGAGAGGATGAATTCTACCTCAACCTATGAATCAACTAACAGGAAATCAGAAACCTCATATAAGCCATATCGCTCCAAGCCATATTAACAAGAAAGTGAATGCTGTTGAAGACGAGGATCCTGAAGAATATCCTGACTTATCTGAATACTGCTTTTCTGTTAATATACCTGAGTTAATGTATGCTATGCTAACAACCGAATTTCCAAGCCATATAGCAGAAATGTTAACAACCGAATTTCCAACGTGTAGGACGTGTGGGTCTATTATTATATATTAGGTTACTAGGTTATAACTCCGTGTATTACACGGGTTGAATAAATAAATTTTATATACTAAATCATAAAACAATATATCTTTAAAAACCTCATTTATTGCACGGGTTGAATAAATGTAATTTTATTTATTAAATAATAAAAAGTTATATCTATAGGAACAATATTGTACGGGTTGAATAAATGTAATTGTATATACCAAATAAAAAAGTTATATCTTTAAAACCACGTGTATTACACGGGTTGAATAAACAAATTTTATATACTAAATAATAAAACAATATATCTTTAAAAACCTCATTTATTGCACGGGTTGAATAAATGTATTTTTATATACCAAATAATAAAAAATTACATCTTTAAAAATATGTGTGTTACACGGTTTGAATAAATGTAATTTTCTGTACTAAATAATATATATATATATATATATATCCTTAAAACTCCCCGTGTATTGTACGAATTGAATAAATCTAATTTCATACATCAAATAATAAAAAGTTATATCTTAAAAAACCTCATGTATTACATGGGTCGAGTAAATGTAATTTTGTATAGTGAAAATAAAAATATTTAATATATTCACACAAAGTTTGATTTTTGTGATAAAAACAGATTATTCTGTTGTTGCAAAATATGCTAACGAAACAATTAATTACACCGTTAGTCCCTATGGTTTATAGAAAGTAACAAGATCAGGTATTAATAGTTTAAAATCACATTCAGGTATTAATAGTTTAAAATCACATTCTGGGGTATTAACTTTCCATTTTGTAACAACCTAGGGTATCAAGACTAACATATGTTAGTTTTTATGTTATATTTTTATGAAATGACAAAAACACCCTTTATAATCTCAAGGACTATTTGTGTAGAATACTTATTTATCTAAAATAATTTTAAATAAATAAAACAGATTTTGAAAACATAAATCCAGATCTCTCTCTCTCTATATCAGCCTTCTCCCTCACCACCACCAATCGCCTTTCCAATCCCCATATCCGGTGAGTTGCTCAACCCTTGAAACCAACCCTTGTACTACAGGTTTAATAACCTGCTTCGATTCGCTTTTGTTTCGTTAGATTCCACTTATTAGGGCTTGACTGTGGCCAGTGTAGGAGCTTCACAATCTGATCGGTGGTGATGATTTCTAATAAAATCCCTGGAATTTAGTTAGGGCTTGAATGTGGCGACTGACTTTTGTTTCATTAGGTTCCGCCTGAAAACCGCTTAACCTCACTCACTCGTGTTTTCAGACTCGCCGGAGCGATTCCGTCGGAGTTACCTAATTAATTGTTCGTTTTTAAATTCGATTGTGCTACCAAGAAGAAACATCATCATCATTATCGACATCCATACAACGTGATGTGTTTAGTAGGTATGATGTGGCGAAACTCGAACAGTTGATTCTTCCAGGTTCGTTCGTGGATTCTTACATCTCTTTAGATCCGTATGACTATCAACAAAACGCCAGGATTCGATTAGTGGCTAAGAAACTGATTGTTGATTCTAACTGAAGGGTTTTAGTGTATACCTTGCTGCACTATTAGTAGCCTTCTAGAAAAAATAAAGTACTTATTTGATTCTTGTAAAGAAGTTCATATCATTTCTTTTGTTGTTTATGTAGAAAAAGAACAAATAATGTGATATGCAGAGTGAATTAAGAACATCTAATGTGATCTGCAGAGTGGGGTGGGGGACAAAAAAACTACAAAACAGTCCCTGTAATATTATTTTCTTTTTGTAAATTACAGCAGCAGTCCCTGGTTAACCATATAGTTACATCATTAGTCTTTTAGATGTAAAATGACTTAAGTGCCCTTGAACCTAACAAAGAAACTAATATATGTTAGTCTTGATACCCTAGGTTGTTATAAAATTGAAAGTTAGTACCCTAGAATGTGATTTTAAACTATTAGTACCTGATCTTGTTATTTCCTATAAACCACATAGACTAACGGTGTAATTAACTCTTAACGAAATCTCAATAAATTTAACCCTTTCTTTAAAACTTCGTAAATGTATAAATGATAAATAATATTAGTTAATTTTATTTTAAGTTTCGTAAAATCTATTTGATACCAAACTAAACAAAATGTTCAAATATATAGTTAAGATCAAATTAGATAATTAAGTTTGAATTTGAAGTAAATTGATAAATATAAAAGTAATAATTAATTCAAATAAATAATATTATAAATGTGAAGAAGATTAAACAAAATAATAATTATCAATAAGATATTAAACTAAATAATATTTAGTAGAAGGGTTATTTATAATTAGTTAAAAAGATTAAACTAAAATAATAATTATCTATAAGAGATGGACTAATATGATGACAAGTGTCCCCAAATTGGTTTCTTTTATTATATAGTAAAGATTTAAAATCGTTTTTTAGGACGGAATGACTATCCTTACCACGTCGTTTTTATTTATGTTTTGATATTTGATATCTGTTTGCCGTTGCTAACACGCCTTTTGTAGTCATTGATTCCCCGCCGCAACACGGGCGAAAAATCAACTAGTTTCCTTAAAAAGGGAAGTATTTATTATTTATTTTATATCGAAAAGGTACGTGTCAAAGCGGTTTCATTCAGGTTGTTTGACTTGCCAAACTGACAGTTAGGCATAATCAACTCTCCAAACCTGGTCAATGTGATATCCAACTTCTAGAAAGTTGCCATCTGGCATTATTTTTTTTTTTTTTTAACGGCAAATTTGGATCACTGACGGACTACTGGAGTATCATCGTGCCACAAGCAGAACCACCCGATCATATCCATCTCCACTAGACATAATGTCTATACACCAATTCAGGAGGAAACCCAATAAATATGGGAAAACCCCCTTTGTGGGAATCGAACCCAGGACCTCTTGGTCCATAAGCTTTATCCCACCCACAAGATGCCACTAGGCTATAAAGCCATGGGCTGCCATCTGGCATTATTAAATACCACAAATATGCCACAATACCACGTAATCATTATGTGTGCCCTTACGTCTCAACGTCAGTTAAAGATACCTGTATTTTCAAACTGACCGGATCACCGGACCGGAAGGTGGGCTGCGGTTTGGTTCAGTGGCTTTAGACCGCTTCTAGATTGGTAAGAGTAGTTTGGGGGGGGGGGGGGGTTGAGCGATCAGTTCAGTGATGGGACCGGGTTGAAGAAAAAGTTTCTTATTATGAATTGTAAGATGCTCACTAATAGACCTCTAATTTTGCTTGGGTGTTAAACGGGTTATGTTCATAGGTTGTCGGGTTCAACCTTATCTCGAGAGTTTTATATGAACCCGAACATGATTCGAACCCGAAAATTGTGTCAAATATATGCATCCAAACATGACCCGAATATTTATGGGTTGACCCGAAAAGACCCATTTGACCCAAAAAAATTATTTTATTTTTTATTATTCAGCGTATAATATTTTAGTCCACTAGGTTAACTTCATCTATTATTTTGGTCAACCAGAAGGGTAATTCAGTCATTTTATACGGCCGAATTGCCCTTCTAGTTAACAAAATTACATATAAAATGATCGAATTATCCTTCTCGTTAACAGAAAAAATGGATGAAGTTAACCTAGTTGACTAAAATGGCGACGGTGAAACCTTTTTGGACCCACAGACGAAAAATAAAACCTTTAAACTAAACTGTCAAAATAACTCACAGCACGTGGACTAAAATGACAATTAACTCAAAAAAAGTTAGATTAAACTTTTTAGTTTAACGTAATATTTTTATATTAGTTTTGATGTGATTATGAGGTTCTTGAGTTTTGTTCGCTCGGTTCACCCGGCTAAACAAATGAACCGTAAAGTTCGACGTGGTTGGACTTAAATTTAAATACTCTAGCCTAAAATAATCTTAGTTGATAAAACAACTCGAGTCTGAACTTTACTTATCAAACTCAAGTCATTTTATTAGCCAAAAGAAGATTTTTTTTATATGAATTTATGAAAAATAACAAATAACTCAAGTCATTTTACGAGCCTAAAGAAGACTTTTTTTTATATGAATTTAGAGTTAATTTCCAAAATCGTCCCTGAGGTTTGGGCACGTTCGCCATTTTCGTCTAAAATGACACTTTTGTACCAAATTGCCCCCAACGTTTGTAACTTTTTGCCATTTTCATCCAAACCACTAATTTAGTTTATATTTTCTGTTAAGTTGAGGATATTTGGATGAAACTTGCAAATATAAAACCATAGGGACGATTTTTGCAATTTACTCAAACCCTTTTTAATTTCTTTTATTTAATTATTTTTGTTACATATATAATAAAAAAGAATACACATGGAGTTTTTAGAAGAAAAAAAATTAATAGTTTTGTCACATAATTTTTATAAATTTTTATCCAAATCACTAACTCAGTTTATTTTTTCTGTTAAGGTGAAGGATGTTTTAAATTTTATAAATTAATAAATAAATTAATTTACAGCTTCTTTATATAAATCCGTTTTATAAAGAGAAAACGTCATTGGTGTGCAACACATAACAATCAATTACAACTTTTAATATTTATCAGCTGTAGAGATAGAAAAAAACTGTAAAACGTTACATATTTTTTAAATGTGTTGAGCACCTAGAAAATATGTTGGTAGAAATAAAATATTTATTTAATTAAGATTATGCGGGTAACTAACTGATACTTATTCTGAGTGACTTGATGTAACACCCCGTGTTACCAAATGTCAAAGTCAAAGTCCAAGTCAAGTTTGACTTCTTTGACTGTAATTAGTCTATTCGATATGTTATTATTTGTATTATGTGGAGTAAGTGTCGTTAATCAAAGAATCGAAGTAATCGAATGTTAATCGATGCGAAACGCTTTACGACTGTGAATAGTAGGAAGTAACATTGCGATAAAGTTAATCAATCAATAATCAAGCTAATCGAATCATCAATCGAACTCGAAACTAGAACTATGCGAATTTGGTGTTATATTACGTGTGTGTGTGTGTGCCTAACGTGTTACCTGTGCGTGTTTACGTTATGTTATGTGTGGTGATCAATCGAATCGAAACTCGAAACTCAATCGAAATCGAATTATGATGAATGATAGCGAAAGGAGAGTGTGAAATATAGATGCTTGTATGTAGATATAGTGGTTGGGACTAAAAGTAATTTGAATAGGAAACTCTATCGTATTCGTATCGTCTTCAATCGAAATCAAAATATCAGAAATCGTCGCACCGAACGCTCAAAGCAGGCTGTGGATCGATCAGGCTCCTAGCCGATCGAACAGCCCAGCCAATCGGACGAACTGTCCGATCGAGCAGGCTGTCCGATCGGGATGCCTGGCCGATCAGCCAGCCCTTTCCTCTTTGGGAAGCCTATAAATAGGCCTGTCATTGTCATTCTTTCCACTTTTGGAAACCCTTTGATCGACCAGCTCGTGTTCTTCCCTATTTCTCAGATTTCTCTCAATCCCGGTAAGATTTCATCCTAAATCTTGTACGATTTTGATCTATGCACGCTCCTACACCTTTCTATCTTTCAAATCTTGATTTCTAACCGTGAAATCATCAAGATCTAAGTGTTCCAGGATGATGTCATCATGGTGTTCTTCAAGAACTTCATGTTTTGGCCTCAATCCACCAAGAATCACTTGGATCTAGCCGATTTCCACATAAACAAACTAAGATCTATCACAGATCTGAACATTTACATGATGTGAAGGATTGAAAGAAGGATTTCCAACTTTCTTTCAACTCTTTTACACTCAATGCCTTCAAACCGGTAGAAATGGAGCTTGAGCCAACTCACTAAACATTCTAATGGTTGTGTGGTTCAAGATTCGGATCCTATCTACGAGGTTCACCGATTTCGGGTTAAACGTTAAACTACCGTTCCGAACCGTTCACCGGCCGGACTTGGGTGATTCCTGTCCAAGCAGGGGAAACAAGTAAGGACGGAGTTGCCATGGTTCAGCTCGTTGTCAAAGTACCTCGATATAATGTCAAACAATCAGAACAGCCAAGTGTTAGACGAACAGGCCGACCAGGTCAGGATGCTGACCGATCGAACAGGCTGTTCGAACGAACAGCCCAACCGATCGGACATGACAGCCGATCGACCAGGCCAGCCGATCGGCTAGCATATGGCCCCACACTTTGACAATTTCATGAAGCCTAGTATTGAACGAAGTGCTGATCGACCGAACTACAAGTTGCGTTGAATTACTCTTCGGATCATGAGATACTATGCTTCAACACTTAATCGATTTTCAACTCGTTCAATGTATTGGAGTGCCACCCGATCGAACATGCTGTCCGATCAGGTGACATCCTACTGAGGACTTACTACTGAAGTGACTAACCGATCGGTTAAGCCGGCTGATCGAACAGACCGTTCGATCGATCGGCCTGAAAGGTAGGAACACTTTAATGTTCTCAAATACTTCAACGAAAACTTTAAAAGGGCAAGCCATCATACACAAACACATCCTACTCAAAGGAAGAAACAATCCACTCGAACAAGTCCAAGCGATCGAGCCTACCGGCCGATCGAACAGGCTGTCCGAACGGATTGTCCCACCGAACGAACAACCCGTTCGATCGAACCTACAGTTCGATCGACCAGGCTGTTCGACCCATCATCACCTGTTTCCGTTTAGCGTGTTACTCATCATTATGCTATCGAACTATTCAGGCTAACCCTACTCTCAAGCGCTCCCTTCAATCCATCAATCAATCGCTGTGAGTATACTCGAACCCTTTTTGCTTTAGCACTTTTGGGTGTTACATACGTTACCTATCTAAATCACAATCGAACACACTACTCAATTATTTAAACGCTAACCGTTCTGCATGTATTAGTGACTAAATGAATGCTTGTTGTTATGTTTACACGTGGAATGTTGTCTACCTGCCTTAACGACGTAGTACTATAGTTTGGACTCAGCACCCGTTCACACGGGGGTTGTTAAGGACAATTACTTGCATGGATTACAGTGGTAATCATGTATTGCGAACTGTCTCGGACAGTCAACCCGCAGTCATTGGTATCGATGGATCCATGTCGATAATTAACATGCATCGTTTTCCTCTGTGTACGTGCTGGTTATGCGTAAACTATTTCGAACTCTATATGCTAATATCAAACTTGTATGCTCACCTTTACATTTTATGTATTGACATTATTTTAACGTATGTGGCAGGCAATTAGGATGCTTATCTGCTAGGAAGGCGAGCTTAGAATAAGCGTCTAGAGCATAGTTGTCTGTAGATCTTGCAGATCGAGTCTCTGGAAGCATTTAAACAATTTTTATATTTAAATCTGAGTTGATTTTATCTGTAATAATTTGTTTGCTATTTAAGGTGCGGTATGGGACGTATTATATAAATTGAATAGTGATAATAATTGTTATGGAAACTTCTGGACAATCTGTTTCGCTCAGTGCCATGCCCCGATGATTCCACCATCGGTTGGGGTGTGACAGATTGGTATTAGAGCCATAACTATAGGGAATTAGGCTAGACACGACCAAGTCCGGGTCGTTGTCTTAGAGACCTAGACTATAGTTAGGAACCAACAGACCAAGCTTATGTGCTATACCCAGCTATTTCTCGCTATCACTGCACTCGAGTACTCAAAAAGAATCAAGCGATTTAGTCAAGATTAGGTGTGAAAACCGCAAACTCTCGACTAAATTGCTTGGTCAATGCTGATTTTATCAATTCACCAATGATTTCTCCATTAATTTTTCAAAACCAACGAGGAGAATTATACCAAATCAGGACTGAAATCCATATTTTGATGAATAATCTCCTCAAATTTTACTAAAATAAGGAAGAAGTTGATAAGCTAGGGGTGAAACCCTAACCTTGACAACTTGTTCTGATTTTTATTTCATCTCACCAAAGCCTCGACGGACTCCAACGACCTGAACTCACAAGTATGACCTAGGGAATACGTGCTGAATGCCCAAGAATCGAGGCAACAACACGAACCCGAAAGTCAAAAAGTGACGACAAGTCCACTGCAAATAGTCGGATCGCTTTGGGTAGTCGATGTCTAGTAGCCGCAGACAATCTATTCCTCGATTTTATGTGTTTCGATACTGAATTCGCAACTGCCAACTCTGATAACTCGTTGATTTTATGTGCTTTAAGTGTACTTGTCTGTTATGTGTTTTAATTTTGAGAATTTCTCGATTTTTGCTATCACTTCGATCGACACACACGCCTCGCATTGCTATTCTATCTCAATACGCTAACAAGTCGCTGCAAATCTAGACGACATTATGCTAAGATGTACACTTGTACTATACTCGACACGCTATACGACTATACTGTACTACTCGATATGCTATAATCAAACGACACGCGAACTTGGAATGATAGGTTTCTGTATTCTGACTGCATCTGTGATTAAATGTGTAGGTGTTTATGTGTTTATATGCTTCTGTGATTCTGTGCTCTATGTGCTTCTGTGCTTCTGTGATTACGTGAATCTGTGATTTTATGCCTATGTGTTTATGTGATTCATGCCTTATCGTATTCCTGAGCTTTAGTAAGTAGTAGACGTGTGAGGTGAGATTCGAATTGTTGTGTCTGAGACCCACGACAATGTCTGTTGCAGACCATGTCGTCATTTGGACACCGAACCCCTCTTACTCGCCAAGAAAAGAGAGACAGGCGTCTTGCTGCTATCATCGCCAAGCAAGTGGCAAAAGCTGTAAGGGCATGTGTAGTCATAAAGCCCTCAAAGGGGCGTTATGCGCCATGTGGCATGCCACGTCAGCAAGGGGCTTTATGGGGCTTTATGCAATTTGAGGCCGTAGTCATAAAGCCCCTGTGTAATCATTACTCAATTAATTTAATTTTCAATTTTTTAAATAATTTATAAGTTTTATAAAATAAAAAAAACATTTCATTAAATAAAAAACACTACATTAAAATTAAAAAAAAAGTACATACACTCGTAACCGCTTCTTCCTCGGCCGCGTCTTCGTCGGGCGAAAAATATCTTCGGTGAATTTCGGTGAACGACTCTTCCGACGGGGAACCCATTTTTTTATAAGGTGACACTAGGTTTTTTAAAAATATATAGAGAATGAGAATGAGAATGTATTGAAATGGAAGATAATGAGGGTATTTATAGTGTGAAAAGTATAAAAATTTGATTTTTTTTTATATAATTGACCGTTATCAAACGGTCAAAAAACCAAAATCTTTCATTCATGGCGCCGCGAAAAATTTAACGCCATTTCT
Source organism: Helianthus annuus (assembly GCF_002127325.2). Classification (NCBI taxonomy): domain Eukaryota; kingdom Viridiplantae; phylum Streptophyta; class Magnoliopsida; order Asterales; family Asteraceae; genus Helianthus; species Helianthus annuus. The sequence goes on along the minus strand of NC_035448.2, from coordinate 128,606,953 downwards.
TTTTTTTTTTGTTCATAGCGCCGGGGGGGCGGTGTGGGCGGCGCCATAGCGGCGCTATGGCCCTTGGCCGCGCCCCACTACGCAAGACCTAAGCGAGATGTATGAAAACTTCAGCAAATCGTCCGAGGAGTCACGAACCGATGCTCCTAAAGATGCTAACAAGACCGTTTTCAGCTTCAAACAGTTTAAGGCATGCAGACCAAAAGAGTTTACCGGAGAAGATGGCCCTACCGCCATGTTTCAATGGTTTGATTCGGTTGAAGTCACTCTGGGCCAAAGCGGCTGTCCTGAAAATCTCTGTACCCTAAATGCGACCGGTGTCTTCCAGTCCCAAGCTTTAGACTGGTCGACGGCCGAACGAAACAAACGCGGGAATGATGCAGCTTAGGAGCTGATTTGGGAAGAGCTGAAGGCCATCATGATGGACGAATTCTGCCCTCCCCATGAACGCCAAAAGCTGGAGGACGAGTTTTGGAACATCAAGCAGAAGGACAGAGACAAGGCTGCTCTAACTGCTCGCTTCAAGCAGCTTAGCATTATCTGTCCCGATCAAGTCAAGACGCCAGACATGGCCATCAAGAAGTATATTCGAGCTCTACCTGATTGTGTTGCCGACTTTGTTCACGCCGCCAAGACATCATCAATTGAGGAGACCTACTTGCTTGCCGCCGAGATCAATGACAAGCGGGTAAAGTCTGGTTTCCGGGATAAGCCATCCAAGTCTCTGCATCAAGTCACTACTGCAGTGACCGTCGACTCCACTGCTCAACCCTCCAAGTCATCACGCCGAAAGAAGAACACAACAACAGCAACTCCAGCAGCAAGAACTGTGCTGTTACAACAATTGCTGCTCCTCTGCAAGCCGTATAGGCTCAGTAGCAGTCTCATCACCGACCAGCTGCAGTGACCAATGCACCGCCAGCAAAGCGTGCTTACACAGGTCCCCACCCGCTCTGCCCGACATGCTCATATCATCATCCGGTGGGAATCGCCTGTCGTTTCTGCGCTCACTGCAACCTCTACGGTCATTTCTCTGCGAACTGTCGCTATGGTCCTCGTCAAGCCCCAGTGCAAGCCGCCGCTCATCAAGCTCTACTCCCAGCCCCTCAAGGCCAACCCGCAGCTCAAGCACCCGCGGTCAATGCTCGAGTCTGTTTTGCATGTGGTGATCTTAACCACTTTGCAAACATGTGCCCGAACAGGGTGGTGAAATAAGATCCCCAACAGCAGCAGCAGCAGCCTCAGCAGCAGCAACAAGCAGCCCGTGCCAGAACCTTCAATATCAATGCTCGTCAAGCCCAGGCTGACAACAACGTGGTTAATGGTATGTTCCTTGTGAATGGTATTTATGCATCATGTTTGTTTGATACTGGAGCCGATAACTGCTTTGTGTCATTTGAATTCGAGAAGCTCCTTAGTCGTAAGCGCTCTTATCTCCCCTCGTCATTCGAAGTCGAAGTCGCTACTGGAAGAACTGTCGCCGTTAATTCTGTTCTCCATGATTGTACCCTCGAGCTCAACAATCATACCTTCCCTATCGACCTTATTCCCATGCAACTCGGAAGCTTCGATGTCATAGTAGGCATGGATTTTCTTTGCGAAAACCATGCGGAAGTTGTGTGCTTTGATAAAATGATTCGATTCTCGCTCGCGAATGGTGATCTATTATGTGTGTACGGTGAAACAGATTCGAAAGGTCTCAAGCTCATGTCATGCATCCAAGCTAGCAAGTATCTCCGCAAGGAATACAGAGCTTTCTTGGCCAACATTGTATTAGCGGAGAAGGAAAAGAAAAGGAAGGCCGAAGTAAAAGACGTTCCAGTGGTCCGAGAATTTCCTCAGGTATTCCTTGATGATCTTCCTGGACTACCGCCAAGTCGTGATATCGACTTTCGTATCGACCTTATTCCTGGAGCTAACCCTGTAGCCAAAGCTCCTTATCGACTCGCTCCATCCGAAATGCGGGAACTTTCAAACTAATTCCAGGAGTTACTTGAAAAAGGCTTTATTCGCCCGAGCACCTCTCCTTGGGGCGCACCAGTCCTTTTCGTTAAAAAGAAGGATGGGTCATTCAGGATGTGCATCGATTATCTGGAGTTGAATCAGCTAACCATCAAGAACCGCTACCCTTTGCCTCGAATCGATGACTTATTTGATCAGCTGCAAGGTACCAAGTGTTTCTCGAAGATTGATCTACGTTCAGGCTATCATCAATTGCACATTCAAGAGGAAGACATCCTTAAAACCACTTTTCGAACTCCATACGGCCATTATGAATTCGTTGTTATGCCTTTTGGTTTAACCAACGCACCCGCGGTTTTCATGGATTTGATGAATCGTGTGTGTAAGCCATTTCTAGACCGTTTCGTCATGGTGTTCATCGAAGATGTCTTGATTTATTCCAAGTCGAAAGCCGAACACGCGCAACATCTACGTTTGGTTCTCGAACTACTCCAGGGGAACCAACTCTATGCCAAGTTCTCCAAGTGCGAATTCTGGCTAGAGGAGGTTCAATTTCTGGGTCACATCGTTAATAGTCAAGGTATTCATGTCGATCCCGCAAAGATTGAAGCAGTTAAGAGCTGGATTACGCCTAAGAACCCGTCCGAAGTTCGTTTTTTTCTCGGACTAGCGGGCTATTATCGACGATTTATCGAAGGATTCTCTAAGATCGCTGTGCCGCTTACCGCCCTTACTCATAAAGACAAGCCTTTTGTTTGGGGAACCGAACAAGAGTCTGTTTTCCAAACCCTCAAGCATATGCTTTGCAATGCTCCCATTCTCACGTTGCCCGATGGAAACAACGATTTCATTGTCTATTGTGATGCTTCCAACCTTGGTCTTGGCTGTGTTCTCATGCAACGGGACAAGGTTATAGCTTACGCATCTCGTCAGCTCAAAATCCACCAGAAGAACTATACAACCCATGATCTCGAGCTAGGCGCAGTTGTTTTTGCATTGAAGATTTGGCGACACTACCTGTATGGTACCAAGTGTACGATCTTCACCGATCACAGGAGTTTACAACACATCTTCAACCAGAAAAACTTAACATGCGTCAACGCCAATGGGTAGAACTTCTTAACGATTACGACTGTGAGATTCGTTACCACCCAGGCAAAGCAAATGTTGTTGCCGACGCGCTCAGCAGACGGAGTTATTTGCTGAGTATTCGCAATACCCAAGCCCAACATGATCTCGAAACCCTCATCCGCGAAGCCCAGCATGCTTGTTTTAATGAACGCACTTTGAAGAAAGAGATGATCTATCACGATGGAGCTCAGCTGGTAAGCAAAGCAAATGGGATCTTCTATTATCTGGACCGAATTTGGATCCCTAAGCGGACCGAATTGGGAAAGATTATAAGGGACGAAGCCCACAAATCCCGGTATTCTATTCATCCCGGTGCCAATAAAATGTCCCAGGACCTTCGCTACAAGTACTGGTGGCCAGGCATGAAACGGGATATTGCTCTTTATGTTGGAAGTTGCCTGACTTGTGCGAGAGTTAAGGCTGAACATCAACGACCTTCTGGCTTACTCGAATAACCTCCAATCCCCATATGGAAGTGGGAGAGTATAGCTATGAATTTCATAACCAAACATCCGCCCACGCCATCAGGTCACGACAGCATTTGGGTGATAGTTGATCGTTTGACCAAATCAGCCCACTTTTTGCCAATACGGGAAGACTACAAGGTAGAACGACTAGCCCGAATCTACACCGACGAGATCATTTGTAATCATGGTACGCCTCGTGACATCATTTCAAACCGTGATGCTCGGTTTACTTCACGATTGTGGGAAACGTTTCAAGAAGCTCTTGGTACGACGCTTAACTTGAGTACCGCATTCCATCCTCAAACCGACGGACAGACTGAAAGAACGATCCGTACTCTTGAAGACATGCTCCCCGCGTGTGTCATAGATTTCGGTGGTAGTTGGAACAAATACCTACCGTTGGTCGAATTCTCGTACAACAACAGCTATCATGCCAGCATACAAATGGCACCATTCGAGGCCTTATATGGAAGAAGATGTCGTTCGCCGATTGTGTGGCACGAGATCGGTCATTCGCAACTAATCGGCCCCGAGTTACTACAAGAAACGACTGACAAAATCCTTCAGATTCGAGACAACTTGTCGAAAGCCAGGGATAGACAGAAAAGTTACGCCGATAGAAGACGCAAGCCCCTTGAATTTGATGTTGGCGACTACGTACTCCTAAAGGTATCACCTTGGAAGGGTGTGGTCAGATTCGGCAAGAAAGGGAAACTAGCACCTCGATATGTTGGACCTTTTAAGACTCTGGAAAGGATGGGAAAAGTCGCCTACAGACTACCGGAGGAGCTTAGTAACGTCCACCCGACTTTCCATGTGTCAAAACCTCCGAAAATGCCTAGCTGATCATGATCTAGTTGTACCTCTCGACAACCTTCAAGTCAACGAAACGCTGCATTTCGTGGAAAAGCCTGTCGAAATCATGGATCTCCAAACCATGCAACCCAGACGCTCGCGCATCCCTATCGTGAAAGTCCGATGGGAAGGGAAACGAGGTGTGGAGTTTACTTGGGGAACTCGAAAGCGACATGAAGGCTAAGTACCCGCAATTGTTTAAATGAAGATCTGAAGCGAGAAATTGGTAAAATCATTCACGGTGCTGTGCAGCTTTTAGCCTAATTTCGGGACGAAATTCCCTAAACAAGGGGAGGCTGTAACACCCCGTGTTACCGAATGTCAAAGTCAAAGTCCAAGTCAAGTTTGACTTCTTTGACTGTAATTAGTCTATTCGATATGTTATTATTTGTATTATGTGGAGTAAGTGTCGTTAATCAAAGAATCGAAGTAATCGAATGTTAATCGACGCGAAACGCTTTACGACTGTGAATAGTAGGAAGTAACAATGCGATAAAGTTAATCAATCAATAATCAAGCTAATCGAATCATTAATCGAACTCGAAACTCGAACTATGCGAATTTGGTGTTATATTACGTGTGTGTGTGCCTTACGTGTTACCTGTGCGTGTTTACTTTATGTTATGTGTGGTGATCAATCGAATCGAAACTCGAAACTCAATCGAACTCAATCGAAATCGAATGATGATGAATGATAGCGAAAGGAGAGTGTGAAATATAGATGCTTGTATGTAGATATAGTGGTTGGGACTAAAAGTAATTTGAATAGGAAACTCTATCGTATTCGTATCGTCTTCAATCGAAATCGAAATATCAAAAATCGTCGCACCGAACGCTCAAAGTAGGCTGTGGATCGATCAGGCTCCTAGCCGATCGAACAGCCCAGCCGATCGGACAGACTGTCCGATCGAGCAGGCTGTCCGATCGGGATGCCTGGCCGATCGGCCAGCCCTTTCCTCTTTAGGAAGCCTATAAATAGGCATGTCATGTCATTCTTTCCACTTTTGAAAACCCTCTGATCGACCAGCTCATGTTCTTCCCTATTTCTCAGATTTCTCTCAATCCCGGTAAGATTTCATCCTAAATCTTGTACGATTTTGATCTATGCACGCTCCTACACCTTTCTATCTTTCAAATCTTGATTTCTAACCGTGAAATCATCAAGATCTAAGTGTTCTAGGATGATGTCATCATGGTGTTCTTCAAGAACTTCATGTTTTGGCCTCAATCCACCAAGAATCACTTGGATCTAGCCGATTTCCACATAAACAAACTAAGATCTATCACAGATCTAAACATTTACATGATGTGAAGGATTGAAAGAAGGATTTCCAACTTTCTTTCAACTCTTTTACACTCAATGCCTTCAAACCGGTAGAAACGGAGCTTGAGCCAACTCACTAAACATTCTAATGGTTGTGTGGTTCAAGATTCGGATCCTATCTACGAGGTTCACCGATTTCGGGTTAAACGTTAAACTACCGTTCCGAACCGTTCACCGGCCGGACTTGGGTGATTCCTATCCGAGCAGGGGAAACAAGTAAGGACGAAGTTGCCATGGTTCAGCTCGTTGTCAAAGTACCTCGATATAACGTCAAACAATCAGAACAGCCAAGTGTTAGACGAACTGGCCGACCAGGTCAGGATGCTGACCGATCGAACAGGCTGTTCGAACGAACAACCCAACCGATCGGACATGACAACCGATCGGATGACAGCCGATCGACCAGGCCATCCGATCGGCTAGCACATGGCCCCACACTTTGACAATTTCATGAAGCCTAGTATTGAACGAAGTGCTATTCGACCGAACTACAAGTTGGGTTGAATTACTCTTCGGATCATGAGATACTATGCTTCAACACTTAATCGATTTTCAACTCGTTCGATGTATTGGAGTGCCACCCGATCGAACATGCTGTCTGATCAGGTGACATCCTACTGAGGACTTACTACTGAAGTGACTAACCGATCGGTTAAGCCGGCCGATCGAACAGACCGTTCGATCGATCGACCTGAAAGGTAGGAACACTTCAATGTTCTCAAATACTTCAACGAAAACTTCAAAAGGGCAAGCCATCATACACAAACACATCCTACTCAAAGGAAGAAACAATCCACTCGAACAAGTCCAATCGATCGAGCCTACCGGCCGATCGAACAGGCTGTCAGAACGGATTGTCCCACCGAACGAACAACCCGTTCGATCGAACCTACAGTTCGATCGACCACGCTATTCGACCCATCATCACCTGTTTCCATTTAGCGTGTTACTCATCATTATGCTATCGAACTATTCAGGCTAACCCTACTCTCAAGCACTCCCTTCAATCCATCAATCAATCGCTGTGAGTATACTCGAACCCTTTTTGCTTTAGTACTTTTGGGTGTTACATACGTTACCTATCTAAATCACAATCGAACACACTACTCAATTATTTAAACGCTAACCGTTCTGCATGTATTACGTGACTAAATGAATGCTTGTTGTTATGTTTACACGTGGAATGTTGTCTACCTGCCTTAACGACGTAGTACTATAGTTTGGACTCAGCACCCGTTCACACGGGGGTTGTTAAGGACAATTACTTGCATGGATTATAGTGGTAATCATGTATTGCGAACTGTCTCGGACAGTCAACCCGCAGTCATTGGTATCGATGGATCCATGTCGATAATTAACATGCATCGTTTTCCTCTGTGTACGTGCTGGTTATGCGTAAACTATTTCGAACTCTAGATGCTAATATCAAACTTGTATGCTCACCTTTACATTTTATGTATTGACATTATTTTAACGTATGTGGCAGGCAATTAGGATGCTTATCTGCTAGGAAGGCGAGCTTAGAATAAGCGTCTAGAGCATAGTTGTCTGTAGATCTTGCAGATCGAGTCTCTAGAAGCATTTAAACAATTTTTATATTTAAATCTGTGTTGTCGGAACAGAATATTCGACTTGATGTTATCTGTAATAATTTGTTTGCTATTTAAGGTACGGTATGGGACGTATTATATAAATTGAATAGTGATAATAATTGTTATGGAAACTTATGGACAATCTGTTTCGCTCAGTGTCATGCCCCGATGATTCCGCCATCGGTTGGGGTGTGACACTTGAGTAAAGAAACTTTTGGTTCATAGCATTATAATTACAATTGGGTGGGTAATTTTAAGGTTTGGTAACGATACGTTGTTTGATAGGGGGCACTGGCTTCTGTTTTTCCTTAGGAGCAAATTTAAAAGAGTAGAAGATGAATTACAAACTTGGTACATATGATAAGATTTTTTTATTTGACCTTTTTCAATAAGGTCACCAGCATTTTAGTTTATAAAATTTAGAGGTTTAAGTGGATTTTATTTTTATAAAACTGATCTATATAAAAAATTAGAAATTAATTTCTGTCTTAGTTTATAAACATCCTTCGCCTTAATAGAAAAATTAACTTAGTTAGTGGTTGGATTAAAATTTATAAAAAATATGTGAGAAAGCTATTATTTTTTTCATATAAAAATTGCATGTATATTTTTTTATTATATATATAACAAAATTAATTAAATAAAAGAAATTTAAAAGAGTTTGAGTAAATTGCCAAAATCGTCCATGTGGTTTTATATTTGCCAGTTTCATCCAAATATCCTCAACTTAACATAAAAAATAAACTAAGTTAGTGGTTTCGATGAAAATGGCAAAAAGTTACAAACGTTAAGGACAATTTGATACAAAAGTGTTATTTTAGACAAAAATGACAGACCTGCCCCAACCTCACAAAACAATTTTGGCAATCAACTCATGAATTTATGAAAAATGACTAAATAATATTATGATATATTTAAGTGTGCAATGTACAACTAAAACATTCCTCATCCAAAACAACAAACAACCCTATCCACATAATCATCACGTGCACACGCACCAAAATATCATGAAACTCAAAAGTTCAAGAGAAAAACCGTGTGTGAACAGCGTCCTAGCTGGCACAAGCCATTTTCAAAAGTCAAAATACACACATATATAAATAGTTTGACCACCCCCATTCCCTCCAAACTATCACAACCACCATCAATGGACACCTTCACCAACAAACTTAACGAAGAAGAAACCACCAATTCTCACGACACACCGCCGCTAAACCCGACATCTTCTCAGCCATTCGAACCGTGGAGGCGCCTCACCAATGATCAAGAAACTTCAGTCATGGTTGCTGCTCTCAAAAACGTCATAATCGGCCGCTCAATTCTCCGGTCATCATCTCAATACACGTCCGCCTCTAGCGAAGCCGTAGACTCCGTACTCGCGGTCCCGCTTCCTCAAACATGCCCGGTATGCAGGATCAATGGTTGCTTAGGGTGTAACTTCTTTACGGAGGATAAAAAATTACAGAAAAACGACATGGGTGACCGAGGGGGAGTCGGTCCGATAAGAAAAAAGAAGAATTATAGAGGTGTAAGACAAAGACCATGGGGAAAATGGGCCGCGGAGATTAGAGACCCTCGGAGGGCAGTTCGGGTATGGTTAGGTACTTTTGGGACCGCGGAAGAAGCTGCTCGGGCTTATGACCGAGCTGCTATAGAGTTCCGCGGGCCTAGAGCGAAGCTCAACTTTCCGTTAACGGATTATGAGACAACATCTTCGGCATTGACCGATAACTCGCAACAAGCATCTTCGTCATCAAGAGGACTAGAAACAATAAAAGGTAAGGCAACTGGAAAAGAGACTGATTTAGAAAAGGATAATTTGGAGGGGATTGAGGAGAAATGGAATGAAGATTGGATGATGATTAATGAATTTAATGGCGGGAGTGTTTGAGTATTTTAAATATGTAGTGTTGTAAACTATTTATTATTTTTTTTTTTAGTTTTTTGAAAGCTTGCGACTATTTGTGCGAGTTGTTCAATGGAGGTGTGGATATATACACAATCTGTAAAAGGGTATTTTTTTCACCAATTTACTCCATTGGCTGAAATGTGATTGATATTTAGGTTTTAGATTATATAAGCGGTTTGGTTATTTTAGTTACGGAAGAATGTGGTTCAGTTAACTATAAGTTAATTGAGTACCAGTAGCGGATCTAGAAAATCTACATAAGGGTTACATTTCAAAAAGGAAGGTGACGAAGTCGAAAAAAACGTCAATTTTTTTTTCTAAATTTATACACTACTATCGAAGCGTCACAGGAGCGTCAAGGGGCAACAAAGGTTACTCCTTGTAACACTATAGGTCCGCCCCTGTTGAGTGCATACATTTCAGTTAACTATGAGTTGATAAATTTAAGAAGTTTTTATGCTTATACAAAGATAAAAAGTTGCATGCCATCTCTAAGAATTCAAGGGTTTTATGCGAGTAAAAAGATAGGTCTCTAAATATAAAGTTTTCTTTTCTAATTTTGTCAAAACTAGATAAGCTATTGTTTTATAAATTTTTCGTTGGGTTTTTAATTTTGTGAAATCAATCTCATGTGTTGCGGTGTGTACAAACTTTATCGGTTTTGACGTACTCGCTATAGTAAACCGAAATACACTAAAAATAACATTCCCAAAATTGAATTAGATAATAAAGGTTAAGGAGGTTCAAGGACCCATGACACAATTTTTATTTTTAACGGCGAAACTCTATATAAAAATATAGAAACAGGCCAACATGAAACTGAAACCTGATAATTACAAAATTAGATCTCTCACGCTAAACTCTTTTCATCTATCCCAATCTAACGACCCGAACCTAGACCTACCGGTGATCCACAAGAAATTTTCTTTGATGAGATCGATCAATTGTAAAATCATTGTGATTTTATTATTTTGAAATTTAATTTATTGAAATAGTTATGAAAAAGAAATAAAAAGAATTAGAAAATTTGAATTTGAGTTGTAGAAATTTGAATCACAAAGCTGTGTAGTCTGTTATTATTGGAAAAAAAAAAAACAAAAACGTGTATATCTGAGCATTTGAACCGACTAAAAAAGAATCTGGAGCAAGCCTCGAAGTTGCAAAAACAAAGCAAGTAAGGTCGACACAGAACTCAAACCAGTGGGCCAAGTCATTTTTTTTTAGTTTTCGATATATATTTGAAAGAGTTAATCGTTAACTAATGAACGGCTTTAACAATTCTTAAACTATAGAGACAATTTTAGCAATTTACTGATTTATTCTTTTGTTTTTAATTTTTAATTTTTTTTTATCTTTCAATAATAAACAATAATTATTATTTTTTTGATTTTGACAATTTACCTATTTATTTTTATTTTGGATGAAATAAACAAAGTGTCAAAACCTCAAAGACGATATTGGCATTTAAATCTATTTAAAATGCATAATTTTTTTTAAATCTAATATAGGAATTTTGTTTGTTTAGTTAAACAAACGAATATAAACAGATGTTGTGTTCGCTTATTTATGTTCTTGAGTGTTTGTTTGTTTATGCTTGTTTGTGTTCGATAATTTATTAGGGTTTTAACTTATATTTCAAATTTCAGTACTTTTAAATTCTAGTAATTAATAAATATTAGTGTATGACATATTATTATTACTTCACTCGTTTTGATTAACTAGTATTTTAGGTGAATTAAATGAAGGCGTCAAGTTTAATATGATAACTTTGTGTTTTTTTTTTTGACATTATTTTAAGGTAATTATGTGATCAAGATTATTGGGGCAGTATATTTTAGATGGATCTACTTAATGTTTGTGACGAAAGATGTCTATTTTATTTAAAATCTAATATATGTTCATTTATGTTGTTTCTATTCATGAACGTTTATTTGCGTTTCTCTGTGTTCTTGAAAATTCATTTGTGTTCGTGTTTGTTTTTGTCTAGTATCTAAAATCAACAAACAAATACAAATGAACATGAACACGTTCATTTCTTTAATGAACAGACACAAACAGAAAATCTCATTAAGTAAGTGTTTATGAACAGTTCATGAACACATTATTTCCAACAAACGAACACGAACAAGTATTCATTCAGATTGTTTGTAGTTCTAATCTAAAACATTTATTCATTCAGGTTGTTTGTAGTCCTACTCTAAAACATTTATAAATCTACACATGAAAAATTCCAGTTATATAAAGTTAATAATAATACCGTTGGTTTTAGTTGATTTACTAATTAAGTTTTGTTTTGCAACGTGATTCGTTTTTTTTTTGTTTCTGCTATATGTAGCTATATAAATGAATTAATAAACTTAGATATCAAGGAATTTACATATCACATATTTCGTAAAAACCAACTTGTCAATAACAATACAATTTAATTTTTAACTAGAGAAATTGTCTCGCACGTTAACACGGTAATTTGATCGGTTTAGTTTATTATGGTGCTGACACTTAGTATCGCAACGAAAATTTTTGAACAAAACTATCGACACGTAAATTAAAAAAACACGTCATAAAAGTATATTTGAAACTTTATAAAGCATTACATTATATTATTAATTAAAATGCCAAAAAGGTGAACGGTGTCAAATACAAAAATATAAATGTGAGGAAAATTTGATAGCATGTACGTTTGTGCTTTTGAATTTTTTTTCAACCAAAATCAACGTATCAATATGTATTTAAAAAAGACCGAGTTGTGAATAGTAATGTAAAAGTAATCAAAACACAAACGTAAATGCTATCAAAGCTACCGCACATTTTTTTGTATAAAGTGACGTCTGGATAAAAGTTTTATTTTTCTCTCAAATATCGAAAAAGTTAAATATGTTTGATTTTTTTTATTATGACGAACTGAACCGATACCATCCGAACAACTTCAGTAGCAGTACCACTATTCATTTTATGGTTTCCGGTATACATTTCATTGAAAACAGAGTTGTATTCGCTATAGAGTTTCTTTTTGGAACCGTTATTTGTTTTTATCATTTTCGGTTACTATATTGAGTATTGATACCATATCTATGCCGTAATAAACTGAATTAATACAGACCGAATTCACGTCGCAATGCGCTGAGGATTTCCACAAATTAATAGAGAAATAGTGTAAGTTTATTTTGTCGTATTACCGACTTTTTCTCAATAACATTTTCAGTCATTTTCTCCTATGCAACGTATTGGTATATCAATGACCCCACCAACTATAGCTAACAATTTGGCATATGCAACCTCCAGAACCTAAAAAAAGTGAATTGTGACACAAAAAGTACAATTGACCAGACCACTCTGGAATTCTATTTATGGGAAAGAAAAGAAAAACAAGTCAATAACCATTTCTATCCCAGTCAACGTCCCGACCATTCAAGTGGCATCCAAGATGGTATCATCCTCATGCTTTCTACCAAAGATTGACCCTTCTTTTTTCTTCTAGATATGCCGACCATGAAACTTCGAAGTTCAAAATTCTACTAGCTGGCAAGGCCGTATGTTTTCGACCGGAGGGAATTCAAATAGAAAACCAAAAATATAATATTTATGTTGAATGCTTTTATATATTTGTATATAGATATAAGAGTAAACTGCAATTTTACCCGCTGAGGTTAGGGGTCATTGGCATGTCTACCCCCTAAGGAAATAATTGCAATTTTACCCCCCACTGTTTGCTCTTATGTCGCATGTTTACCCCTGGCTTCAAAGTGGCTTAGCAGTCAACATTATAAGCTGATGGTCAAAGGGTAAATTAGTCATTTTGCTACTAATGTGAAGCTTCTTTGTTACAACACCCCCTATAAGTAACATAACAAAGCAGAATTACCCCCCCCCCCCCCCACCTTCCCACTATCGTCCTTCAACCTTCTTCTCCGGCGACAGGCTGCTCCGGCGGCGATCATTCATCTCCTCCGGCGACAACAACTCCTTCGATCATTCTTCTCCTCCGACGACAACAACTCCTCCGCTCTCTTCAGATCAGTCTAAATGCCGGTCTTTTGTTGGCTAATCCGCTATCTCATCCGCCACACCAAAGGTATAATCGGCCAATGTTAGTTAATCAGGGTCAGATTTAGTCATTATCATGTTATAAACAGGGTTTAGGGTCTGATTTGGTTCACTGTTGGTTTTTTTACTGTTGACCTGGCGATGAGCTTATCAAGCTCATCATTGGTGGTCCACCTGGTGGTCTCTGTGTTTGGGAGGCCTGTCCTCAACTTCCATCTACCATCGGAGAGTTGAGCGGATGGATGTTTACTCTAGTAGTTATTTAGCTTTTGTGTAATATGTAGGTTAACTTAACTTAACTTAATCGAAGCTTTTGTGTAATATGTAGGTTAACTTAACTTAACTTATTTAGCTTTTGTCTAAAATGATGATGATTGTCTAGGTTAATGTTGGTATGTTGATATGTTGATCAGCAGATTGATCAACATGGGCAGCACACTCATGTTGGTATGTTGATATGTTGGTAACTTAATCTAGGTTAATGTTGGTATGTTGATTAGCAGATTAATGTTGATATGTTGGTATGTGGGTAACTTAATCTAGGTTAATGTTGGTATGTTGATCAGCAGATTGATCAACATGGGCATCACACTCATTGTTTCTTGACATTATGTTTGATCAGTAGATTGATCAAAATGGGCAGCACACTCATGTAGATGACAGTTGCATGTGCATTTGCAGGTTGTAAATAACACACACTGGTTGATCACAGTTGCTATATGTGCATTTGCAGGTTGTAGGCTAGTAACCTGATGCTAGAATGACAGTTTGCATAAGTCCTGAAGATGACAGTTTGCACTACACTTGGGGCATCAGTCCTGAAGATGACAGTTTGGGCATAAGTGTGCTTAGTCAGATTCTACAACACATTGTCTAAATGTGTTACAATGTCTGAATGTGAGTTACAATGTCTGAATGTGTTACAATGTCTGAATGTGAGTTACAATGTCTGAATGTGTTACATTGTTAGTGCAGCAGTGGTTTCAAACATTGTGGTTTGATACATTATGTTAGAACACATTGTGGTTTGATACATTGTTAGTGCAGCAGTGGTTTCATACATGGTCAGAGCAGCAGTGGTTTGATACATGATCAGATACATTGAATGAAATTGTTAGTGCAGCAGGTATGCTTTATTTTTTTAGTATAGAACACATTGCAGCAGGTATGGTTGTTAGGTTTTAGATTTTTGCTTGATTTTTGAACAGGTATGCTTGTTATGTTTCAGATTACGTGTTCAAAAATCAGAATTAGGTTTCAGTTCATAGAACAGGTTCAGATTTTTTATTATAGAATCATAGAATAGGTTTTTGATTTTGGCGGGAAGGGTTTTGGAAGTTGCAGGGGGTAATGTTGTGTCTTAGCACAAAGTACAGGGGGTAATAACAAAGGACTAATTAGTAATTTACCAGTGGGGGGTAATTGTGCGACTTAACTGGAATGTTGGGGGGTAAAATGGAAGGGTAATATAGTCATTTCAACTTAGAGTTAACAGATCTGTTAGCCACTTTGACGCCGGGGGGTAAACATGCGACATAAGAGCAAACAATGGGGGGTAAAATTGCAATTATTTCCTTAGGGGGGTAGAGATGCCAATGACCCCTAACCTCAGGTGGTAAAATTGCAGTTTACTCTAGATATAATGTTATACAAAATAACTATTGAAGTATAACAAATTACGAGATATGAATAGTGATTACGTGGGTAGCTGAAGCTTAATAAACTGGCTAAAGTGTAATACAGCTTAAAGGGTTGAAATGTAAAAGGGTTTGGAAACGACTAAGCTGTAGTGAACAGCAGAAAGCACAAAACAGTGTCAAGTCACATCACACTTTACGTGTGATCTCTCCCACTCAGCCGCAAAAGATGCATGTGGAGAGTGACATCCTTTTACCCGTATGTCCAAAGCCTTCAACCTACCAAAAAAGGCAAGCCCTCCACTAAGACATCGGATCACTGGTCAAATGTTTCTCCTTATAGTTGGTTCTTTCCCTATAAATGACACTACTTTGTCATTCAGCCCAACACTTTCAGAAATCTCTCTCCCTCTCTCTAAAACTTGTTATTTACATGTTCTATTCTTCACTCACCCCAACACTATCACATTGCATACAAACATTCTGGGTTGAATATCCTTCAATCCAAAATTTAAAGCAATCAATAGTAAAGTGATCCAACCTTACGTATTGCATACGCGAGGGGACCCCACGACTTGCGTTAGGCAAATCAGAACCTTTGAACCCTTTTGCCTAGCCAGTCTAGCCACTATCATTGGTCTTATATTTGTTGTAGCAACAAGTTGGCGCCCCCCGTGGGGCTACGCTGCTAAGTTTATCATAAAAGACCAGTAGTGTAGCTCCAACTTCATCAAGTTCGTCATGTCTGAAAGCGAGTCTCCAGGTGAGGTGAATCAAGTACCTCGTACTTCAACACCTAGTGCTAGCCAAACTCCACTGGCTATACCTACCACGTTTTCTACTCCAGGAAGCACTCCAACGGGAACCATGTTCCCGGAATTCTCCTCCTTTCAGACACCAATCCCTTCTCGTTCAGGGGTCCCTTCTCCTCAAATCCGTGCAACGAGTACACGAGAACGCATCGATTTGACACCCGAAGGAGTAGCAAACAACTTCCCACATTTGAGATCTCTTCTCAACCAATATGTGAGCCGAGAAAGAGAAAAAGGAGTAAGAATAAGGTTGGAGTATGATGAGCTAGAACCTTCGTTGTCACAAGGGCCACCCCTACCTCCTTTTAGTCGCTCACAACCCGTTACATCCCTGTTCGAATCTGGTCCTAGTCATCTTCCACCTAATCCGAGTCAGTACGCTGTTGGAAGACTAGATCCAATTGTTTTCCCTTTGTTAACCTCTCAACCAATTGCAACTGGTGCACCGTTGGGACGTGAAACGACTTTAGATCAACTTTTGCAGTCACCAGCTTCAAGCCTTCCTCTTCCCGTGTCCCCAGCATGAGAGCAACCTTTAGTTGTTCTCCCTATGGCTCGAAGTGCAGCCATGAGTGCTCCCATGGGAATGAACTACATGGCTACACCCGAAAGCCTTCAAGGCTTTAACCTGATGCCACAAATGATGGCCCAAATGATGGCACATTTTCCTTGGAAACACTTTATCAACCAAGTGTTGACCACCTACTAAGGAAACACGAGCAATAATCCGACCTCACGAGTAGAAGAAGATCTTGCCAAACCTTACAAGCCTAGCAATTTGTCTTGTTTCTCCCAACAAACCGCCGACTATGATTTTCAAACCCGGATCAAGATGCCATCCCACATAAGAATGTAAGACGGAAGAGAAGATCCTGAAGACCACCTCCAAATCTTTACCTGGGCTGCAAGGATTGAAAAGTGGTCCAACGTCGAGTGCTGTCTCATGTTCATGCAAACCCTTGTAGGGTCTGCCCGAATATGGTTCAACGACCTACCTGGAAGAAGCATTCGAACCTTTGATGACCTGAGCAAAGGTTTCCTGGCCAACTTTTCGCAGCAACGGAGGTATGTCAAGGATGCTACAGTGATTTTCCAAATTAAGCAACGAGATAATGAAAGCCTTAGAGACTTCATTGAAAGATACAAGAAAGAAGGGTTAACCGGCGCTGATGAAAAAAATGAGGGTGGCAGGTTTCATGAATGCCATCACCTCCAAGTATCTCACTAAGGACTTCAACAAGTGCCTACCCAAAACCCTTGAGAAGGCCCTTGAAAGGGCTGAAGCTCAGATTCGTGGAGAGGAAGCTGTTGACATCAAAGAACAAAGGAAAAGGGGTCCTAGTTGGAGAAGTAACAGTCCCAACAGGAAAAGGAGTAACTATGGTTCCTACGACAAACGTTGTAGAAGTTCAGATCCAAGAAGGCCTGAAGGCACGAACCCTCTAAGCAGGGAAAACACTGTGAACTTCACAGCCTTAATCAAGAGCCTACAAGAAATCCTGGCCACTGAAGAGGTAAAACACAGCTTCCGACATCCCCGACCCTTACTAAAGAGCAAGAGAAACGAAAAATCCACCCAATACTATGAGCTTCACGAAGAAAAAGGCCACCACACCAACGATTGCTTCTAGCTCAAGAAAAGAATCGAGGAAGCTGTTAAGTGCGGAGAACTTGCCCATTTGGTCAAAGGGGTAAAAAACAAAATGGCTGAAGGCAAGAGTAAGGAAGTAAACATTGTAAACCTTGATGGAAAAACTCCCCACAAACGACCATGCTTGGAGGCTTGGGAGCTTCAATGTGTCTGCTTCCCACCTTTCGAAAGGGGTTTGCTAAACCCTTTGGTGGTAGACGCTACCACGGGAACCATCAAAACAAACAAAGCTTACATTGACACAGGAGCAGCTACCGAAATCATGTTTGAGAAATGCTTCAACCGTCTCAGTAACGACAAACGTTCAAGGCTTCAGCAAGCTGAGTCCTCTATCAAAGGTATAACTGATATACCCATCAAGCCTTTGGGCCAAATAACCCTTGATGTTTGCTTTAGTAAAGGAAAGATGGAAAGAACCAAACCACTTACCTTCGTGGTGATCAACATGCCTTCCAACTATGATGTCATCATAGGGAGGCCTGGGCAAAGTGAGTTTGGAATGGCGGTTTCAGTTGACCAAGGCAATTTGAAGTTCCCAACCGAAAGAGGGATATCAACCCTTCAACCCACCCAGAAAGCCTTCCTGGTTGAAGGGGAAAGTTCAATGAAAAATGAAGAGGATGAGCAAGGATGGATCATTAACCCGAAATACCCTCAACAGAGGATAAGGGTAAACACCAACTGTCACACCCCAACCGATGGCGGAAACATCGGGGCGCGGCACTGAGCGAAACAGATTGTCCAAGAGAATCCATAACAACTACAATTACCAGATATATAACATTACGTCCCATACCATAGCATATCAAATAAAAACAGTTATTATAGACATAGTGTTCTCAAAGACACAAATTGTTCTGAAAACTCATAAATTGTTTAATTGGTTTCTAGACTCCCCTAGTCTTGATTCCAAAAAAGCAAAGCATAGCACAGCATCCTAAACACCTGTCACATACGTTAAAAATAAAGTCAATACACATAGTGTAAAGGTGAGCATACAAGTTTAGTAGTATAGTAGTAGCGAAAGTGATTTACGCATAACCAGCATGTAACACGTAGAAATGTGAAGCAAGTAGGTTATCGACAATGAAATATGCACAGACATGACTGCGAGTTGTAGAATGCGCAACACATATCACCACTGTGACACGTGAAGAAAATACCCTTAACAACCCCTGTCCACAACAGGTGCTGAGTCCAAACTATAGTACTATCGTTGCTAAGGTGTCAGGAAACAATCACTGTGTAAACATAACATACAAGCATTCATCGAATAACACGTATAACATGCGATAGTGGTTAGCGTATTAAAAGTGGTTGAGTTGTGTGATCGATGTGATTTGATATAAGTAACGTATGTAACACCCAAAAGTACGTAAAGCAAAAAGGGATCGAGTATACTCACAGTTCGTGTTTAATAAATAAACACAAGCTTGGATTGAAGGGAGCGCTTGAGAGATTAGCCTGATCATAGTATGATAGTATAAGCGTTGAACGGTGCGTTAAACAGCGTGTCGGTGAGATGGGGACGGATGGTGATCCGATCGGATGACCGTCCGGACGGATGGTCATCCGGACGAATGACCATTCGGTCGGATAGTCATTCGTTTGGGAAGGATGTGTTTGTGTATGAACTTTGAAGTTTTCGTTGTAGCATTCTTAAAAGTTTGAAATATCTCTACACATCACGTCATCCGGACGGATAGTCATCCGGACGGACGGTCATCCGGACGGATGGCCGTCCACTCGGATGGTGATCTGAGTGGACTGATATTCCTTGAAGTTTTTGAGTTGTTAAGTGTTTTAAAATCACAGACCTCTTGGTCGGATAGCCGTTCGATCGGATGGCTATCTGATCGGATGGCGGTTCGACCGAGCAACTATTTTGGGTTGAAACCTGTAAAATCAGCTAATTTGAAAGTTTAACTGAGACGGTATGACTACGTGTCAAACAGTAGAAACTTCATCAGGTCCAACTCATCCGGTCGGGCGGGAATCACCCCGTTCGATCTGAATCAGCTGTTTATGACGGTGTTTCATGTTCAACCCGTGAATCGGTCGTCTCTTTGATAGAAATCTGTTCTCAAACCGATACTTCACCAGAAAATGTATAGAAGGCCCGAACGAGCTCAGATTCTATCGGTTTTGAGTAAAAGTTAAGAATGTTGAAGAAAAGTCTGAATCACTTGAAAGATGTTTAGATTTAGGGGAAATCAGTGTTTAAACATTGTTGAAATCCTTTAGATCTGAGTTGTTCTTGGTGAGATGATGTCACACTTCAGTGTTCATAAGAACTCCATGATGACATCACCCTTGAACAGCCCGAATCAGCAGATTTCATGGTGAAATGGTGAGATTTGATGGTGAAATGGTGAGATTTGATGGTGAAATTGATGAGAAAGTGTGTAAAGATCAAAGAAGTACAAGACTTGAGATGAAAACTTACAAGAATCACAAGGAATTTGTAAAACCCGTGAGGATCTCTCAATGATATCAAACAAACTATTGATTGTGCGGAAACCAATCAATAGGTGATTCAAGAATAAATATAAAGATCAAAATATAAACAATGAACAAAGAACAAACCGAAATCTTGCATTCAATGATTGCCAAAGACTGATACAAGACTCGTAGTGGAACTCGCAACCTTCTATGTGATCAACAACCTCAACCAAATGGTTGAGGTTGGTTTAAATACATAATCGACTAGGGCAAACAAAGCCCGGTTGCGACCCAAAGAACTAACCCAAACACTATTAATTTCGGCCCACATACTAATACTAAAGAAATACATAAACAACCCTTATACTATGCAAACCTACATGTATAAACCTTCAGGTTCCAACAATCTCCCCCTAGGTTTATGCATGCAGGTTCTTGACGCTTCAAGTATCACGATCACCAGCCAACCGATCCTTAAGACCACCGAATCCCTTCTTGCGAATATGAATGGCTGAAGCAACAGCTGCAGTCCATCCCTTGGCGATTGCTTCATATTTCTCAGTAGCTCGTATCTGATTTTGAGCCAACACTTCTAAATCTTCAAGAGCAATGTTGAGCACATCTACTTGATCCACTAAGCGAAAATTAACATCACCATCACAAACAAACACTGCCTGACCAAGACGCTCATCATAAGCCCAGAAATGTAGAGACTTCAAAGCACCTTGAGGAATCTTCTTTACCAACGGAATCACTTTCTCTTTGTCTGTCACAGGCCAGTGCACTGCTTTCATTCGCTTATTAGTAAATGGATCCCGAACACCTTTAAGAGGTTTAACAATAGAGTCAGCAGTACGCAACGATGGAAAGTTACGCTGAACTTCCCTCTTCAATCTTTCGAAAAACATGTGTCCAGGACCTCCAGGGTTATCATCAACGCAAGGTGCATTTGACAATTCAGTCAGATCAACCTTCGTAAATGATTGAAACTGACCAGGATGTTTATACCATTCCACAGGACCAACTTTCCTCTTGATCCACCATCTTTTTCTATCATGGTCATAACCCCAGCTTACCACACCTGAGCGATTTCCAACTTGATCATACAGAGTTTCACCAACATCCATCAGATGATGAGTAGCCTGAGCATCAACATCATCTGGGTTTAGATTCTTGTTCTTCAAAATCACCAACTCCCTTTTCCTTTTAATTCTTTCTGCTTTTGCTTTATCTGCTTCTGGATCAGTAACTCTCTCAAAGTATTTCTCCATTGCAGCATTCTTTTCAGCACTATCCTTTTCAAAGGCCTTCCTTTTGTTTTCAACGTCTGTAGGATCAGAAAATTCCTGCCCAAACTTCTTTTCAAGTCTACCACGCAGATCATAGACCATAGAGAATAACAAACTAACATCTCCTTGAAGTTGCTCAATCTGTTGATCCTTTTTCACTATGGTGTCTTCAAGTTGGATAATTTTCGCTTCCTTGTGAATCGAGTCTTGCTCAACAACAACCAACCTTCTTTTCATCTCTCTCATACTGATAAACTCATCTTCATCACTTGAGTCATCGTCAAAAGGCATTCTTACTGGTTCCTCAGGCCTTTTACCACTTGAACTACTAGGCATATCATGAACAACATTAGAAGGACCAGCAGAATCAGAAACACCAAGTGACACAGCACCAACAGGCTCAGAAACAACACTCGTAGCTTGAACTTCGACAGTAACATCGGTGGTATCCATATCAGTTCTTTGAGCGTCAACATCAGACTCAAAGATGTCTGCGGTAGAGGTGGTGGTATCAGTAATATTCTTTTCAAAATCAAAATCGTAAAGACCTTCATCATCTTCATCAGTAATCAAGGGTTGATCTTTGTGTTTCTCAACATACATTCCAAGCCGAGGATCCCTTCTTTTCTGCTTCAAGGGTAGGGAATCAGGATCCTTTGGGTTTTCACTAGGCTCTTCATTTAGAACTGAAAGACCAGAAGGAGGATTTCCCATCTTTTCAGTCACAGACTTTAATAACTGAGCCAAACTCTCAGCAGTAATCACTGGATTAACCGTAGAAACAGCATCAGCATTAACTTCAGGAGGAAGTTCTATGTCATCATCAGAATTACACATTATCTCAACACCTTCATCGTCAGAGTTAATAGTAATACGCTCTGGCTCAGGCTCACCTTCAACTCTCCTTGGAATATCATGTTCTTCAGCAACAATAGCACGTGCAGTTGCAGATCGTGCCATCACTGGATTCTCACCAATATCTTCTGTCTCTGCGAACTGACCAAATTTCTCCAATTCGATCAAACCTTCAAACCTTTTCTCAGTTCCTTTCTTCGTAGTGAGAGCACCAAAACATGAAGGACCCATAGGCTTTAACTCCAACGTATTACCAGATCTCTTCAATTCAGGATAACGCTCATTCAAAATCATCTGCACAAATCTTGGATACATAAGAAACTTATCCTTCCGAAGCCCAATTGCATTTCTCTTCATTGCTTCCAAGATATATCTAGAATAATTAAACGGCTCGTTTGTAATCACACATATCAATGCAGCAGTCTGTGTGGTATTCAACTGATCAATTCCCCCTCTATTTTCTGTCATGCACAAAAGAAACATGTGCAGTAATAGACGCCAGTAAGGATGCACAAACTTCTTTACCAGGGGAGGAAACTTTCCTTCATAACTTAAACGAGGCAAAATTGCTTCCACAGTTCCAGCAGGAAGTTCTATAGGATCTGTTTCCTGATCATTAAACTTCAACACATCTCTAATAATCTGCTCAGTCACTATAACTTTCGTCTTTTCAATCTCAGCAACTATAGCTCCCTTTCCTTCAACGATTTCAACTTTAGCAGTCTTCCAAAAGTCTTGAATAAGGCTTTCATAAACAACTGGATTCTCACGTAGAGCATGAACAATCCTGCATGTATTTAGGCCTTTGATCAACGACGTATACAGCTGCTTGTGCTTCACTGGTGGAGGTGCTAAATATCCAACTTGATTATGAGAAGATATAAATTTAAATCCATTTTTCTGCACATACCACAAATCATATAAGTTTCCAATTACAGATATAACAGTGATAAAAATGAAAATCAAAACAAACACTGTCACTGTTCACTCGAAACCATGAGTCGCAACCAAAAGGTCTCGAGTCGAAACCATGAGTCGCAACCAGCAAAATTGAGTCGCAACCAGCAGATTACGAGTCGCAATCATGAGTCGCAACAAACAATTTGATTCGCAACCATGAGTCGCAATCTTGATGTTACGACTCGTAACCGCTGGTTTCGAGTCTTAAATGTTTTGATTGCGAGTCAAAAGTTCATCGGAAACATCATCTGAAACTTCAAATCCTCATCGGAATCTTCAAAAATTCATCGGAATCTTCAAAAATTCATCGGAATCTTCAACAAATATTCAAACTTTCCTGCAAAACTTGAATGATTACGTCATTGTACCTTGATGATTATCAAATCAGATTGCGAGTCGCAATCGGAAACCAGTCGGAACCGATGATGATTGCCGGAATCTTGAGAGAGAAATGAGATCAGATTGCGAGTGAATAAGGATTCTGACTCGTAATCACCTTTTATACTCAACTGTTTTCATGGGCCCATGTCTTATGGGCTTGGGCCTTATGGACTTGGGCTCAAAACAGATTTATTAATTATTTTTAAACCCTTTTCAAAATCTGATTTAATAAAAACTATCCATTAAACCTTTTGAGCAATGTTTGCAAAATAAAAACCTAAAAACAAAAATAAATAATAAAATATTATTTACAAAAATAAATCAGGAAATTTGCATAGATACTCAGGGATCAAATCACAAGGTTTCGGGCTTGACTTCACTTATCAACACTGATCTACTACAGGATGACCTAGACGATTGCCAGTATATTTGTCCTCTTAAACTCATCTCCCTAGACCTTTTCCATATAACTGCCTGTATCTCATTTTATCATGTTTTGATATTTTTAATAATGATCACCCAAACAAATACTAATCAAATCCTGGAATTATGCACAGCTCACTCTATCATGCAAGCAGTTTCCCTACCACATATTTCACAAGTCCAATCCAAATTTTTGAAATCTTAACTGGGAATAGGTTGAGAAGAGAACAGAATAGATCTTATGCAGAGATGGTACAATATACAGATCAAATGAGTTTTCTCAATTTGATATAGGTTTATTGGGTTTCTTTTGGGCACTTGAGGGCCTCTTTCGGGTGTTAATTGATCTACAGATCGACAACGTACAGCTAGGTCAGCATGTATCTGGATGCAGCAGAAGCTGTAGTTGCCTAGCACCTCCAGGTCAGCATGTATCTGGATGCAGCAGAGGAGGTACACGACTTTTTCAGATAAGATTTCAGAATCAGATCAAAATTGTGTCTATCGGGAAAAACATACAGACATTCAAATAGACATGAGCTAATTCCAAGTGATTTTCTTTTCTGAGGTCATGTACTAGTTTAGTTCTGAACAGAAACAGCTAATGTTTCCAATCTTAAGGATAGAGCCTACCAACACATCATACTAGAGTCAAACTATTTCGATACTGGTCTTACATGAGTCAGCCCTCGACCATAATGTGAAAATTCATTTCATTTCCCAGTCCAGCCACACTTCCTTTTAAACCTCTTTTTGTATTTTTCAATTTTTTAATGTTTTTGTATTTTTCGATTTTTCTCCCCCTAAATTTGTGCATAAATAAAAACTACCTAAGAATAGAAAACTTTATGAACAAATTTACCTACGAAAAACAAAAACATGCTCAATCAGTAAAACGGATCATTTTTAGAAAATCCACAAGCACTCTAAATTTCGAGCTGCTGACAGGTTTGGTGAACAAATCGGCAGCATTTGCATCTGTGTCAATTTGTTCAAGAGTAATAAGACCTCTGTCAAAACAGTCTCGAATGAAATGAACTTTAATATCAATGTGCTTGGTTTTGGAGTGGAAAACAGGATTTCGAACAATTTGTATTGCAGCATCATTATCGCAGTAAATAGTAGTGTTAAGATAAGTCAAACCATAATCCTGCAATTGATGTTGCATCCACACCACTTGAGAGCAAGAAGCAGAAGCAGCAACATACTCAGCTTCAGCTGTGGATATCGCCACTGTTTGTTGTTTCTTGCACTGCCAAGAAATGAGCCGATCACCCAAAAATTGACATCCCGCAGATGTAGATTTCCTGTCACTGTCACTACCTCCAAAATTGCTGTCAGAGAAAGCAAACAAGTCAAAATTGGAATCCCTCGGATACCACAGGCCAAACCGAGGTCGGTCTTTAAGATACCGAAAGATCCGTTTAACAGCAGTAAGATGAGAAGTTTTAGGATTAGCCTGATAGGGTGCACAGTTGCAAACAGCGAACATGATGTCCGGACGGCTAGATGTGAGATACATCAATGACCCGATCATGGACCTATATTGACGTTGATTGACAGACTCTCCTTCTTCATCTTCAGTCAATAATGGTCTCTCTGCCATAGGTGTTTCAGCAGGCTTTGCGTCCGTGAATTTGAACTTTGCCAGCACATCATCCACATATTTCCCTTGATGAATAAGAATTCCTTGCGAACTCTGCTTGACTTGTAGACCCAAAAACAGTGTCATCTCCCCCAGAGCACTCATTTCAAACTTCTTTTTCATAACTCTCTCGAATTCCTTGCAAAGATCCTCGCTTGTAGATCCGAAAATGATATCATCAACATAGATTTGAACCAAGATTTGATCACGTTCTACCTTCTTGATAAACAGAGTCTGGTCTATGGTGCCACGCGTGTACCCATGAGCCAACAGATGCTCTGTTAGTGTGGCATACCAAGCTCGAGGAGCCTGGTGTAACCCGTACAGCGTCTTGTCTAGCTTGTAAGCGTACTCAGGATGATCTGGATGCACAAACCCTGGCGGTTGCTCGACAAAAATTTCCTCCTTCACATCTCCATAGAGAAACGCGGTCTTGACGTCCATCTGATAAACAGTGAATCCCATGTATGACGCGTAAGCCAAAAAGATCCGGATGGCTTCAAGTCGTGCAACCGGAGCATATACTTCATCATAATCCAGTCCTTCGATTTGTCTAAATCCCTGAACCACCAGCCTTGCTTTGTTTCGAACGATGACACCTGCAGAATCCTGCTTGTTTCGAAATACCCATCTAGTTCCAAGCGTACGTTTTCCTGCTGGCAACTTGACGAGCTTCCATACTCCAAGTTTTTCAAACTGGTTCAGCTCTTCATGCATCGCATCTACCCAGCCAGGTTCCTGCAAAGCTATATCAATGGTTTTAGGTTTGATTTGAGAAAGATAACAAGAATATAAGCAAGTGTTAATGGTTCCTGATTGACTCCTGGTCAAAATTCCTGCATTTACAGGACCAATCACATTTTCGATTGGGTGATTGTGTTGGACGCTCGTAGGTATGGCCAAATCAGGTACAATCTCCTCTTCAGTGGTGGTGTTGCTAGACTCCCCCTCATTAGGTGCTGCAGTAGTGTGAACTACAGGAGAAGTGACAACACAATCCTCAGGAATTGGTTCAGGAAAGAATGCAGAGTCACTAGTTGATGCACCCTCAGGGGATCGATTGACCGTCGGAGTTGATGTAGGATGTTGCGTAAACACCATTCCCGGTGGATCAACAGTATGATGCCTCACGTTGTCTTGCATCTGTGCTTCGTCTTCCGTATCTTCAAACGACAATGGTTGTTTGGGAATAGACACACCTGCAACTGAAACATCACTTGACAAAATGTTAAATGATTTAAACAGAGCAGAATAATCATATAACCAATCTGGACCAACTCTAGCGTCCGTAGCATTCTCTTCAAGCCACTCAATGTTGCACGACTCGACGACTTTTTTAGTTACTTTGTTGTATACCCTATAAGCAGAGCCTTTAGCATATCCAACAAAGTAACATTCGTCACCTTTGACTTCAAACTTTCCGTTGGAGTCCATTAGTAATAATACGCATGGACAACCAAAGATGCGAAAGTGTGAAACCGAAGGTTTACGTCCTTCCAGAATCTCATAAGGGGTTTTCATGTGACGTTTGTTTACTAAAGCATGATTCTGGATATAACAAGCCGTGCTAACAGCCTCGGCCCAAAAGAAGCTAGGAAGCTTTGAATCAGCCAGCATAGTACGCGCAGCTTCAATGAGAGTACGATTCCTTCTTTCAGCCACTCCATTTTGTTGTGGAGTTCGAGGCGCACTGAACTGACGATCGATTCCCTTATCAACACAGAAAGTATCTAAAGTCACGTTCTTGAATTCTGTCCCATTGTCTGATCGAATAACCTTCACCTTAGTGCTCGCTTGATTTTCAGCCAAAGTGATGAATTGTTTTACCAAGACAGCAGTTTCATTTTTGTGGCTGAGAAAATACACCCAAGTGTAGCGAGAGTAATCATCGACGATTACCAAACAGTAAGCTTTCTTCCCAATGCTCAGCACATTTACTGGACCAAAAAGATCCATGTGAAGTAGCTCGAGTACAGCTTTTGTCGAAGGCGCTGGTTTAGTCTTATGAGGTTTTCGATGAGCTTTCCCTTTCGCACAAGCAACACATTTTTCCACCAACATGAAGTCCTTGATTGGAAGATCACGTACCAGTTGACCTTTAGCTAGACGGTTCAGATTCTTCATATTCACATGCCCAAGACGACGATGCCACAGCAGACCATCATGCTCTGAAATCTTTGAAAATAAACAAGTGATCTCTTCACACGGTTTCTTGTTCATATCAATGACGTAAGCATTTCCCTTTCTTTCAGCTGTCATCAAGAACCAGTCTTCTGGAATAACAATCCCAGGCTTAAGAACATGACATCCCTTCTTCGTGAAATGAACTGAATTCCCTCGATCACAAATCTGCGAAATACTTAACAGATTGTGTTTCAGTTCTGGAACATAATTGACATTTTCAAAGCTGAGAACACCGTTTCGAACAGTTCCTTTCAATGTGATTCTGCCAGATTCACCTCCCGCAAATGAGACATATCCTCCATTAAATTCTTTGACATTCACAAGTTGGGATAAGTCTCCTGTCATGTGCCTGGAACAGCCACTATCCATGTACCAGAGGCGCACGGTAGTCCTCCACAGCTGTTCCTGCATGATTAGCGGGATTAGTTAGATTTAGGTACCCAGCCCATAGTGGATCTGGGTAGTCCCTTTGCATCGATGTAAGTTACCCTCTGCCATACCAGATTGTCTTTATTTAAAAACTTAGATGAATTCTCATTGGCAGAATTTTTATGAAGTGTATGAGGCAAGTTGGAATGCATGGCTCTAGATTTAGGTTTCCAATATTGTTTAGACCAGTTGTTAGCATAATTACCAAACGCCTTAAATCGGTTTTCTGAAAAATGATTTTGCTGATTTTTATGTCTACGTTTGGCTGCATTCCAATCTTGATCAGAAGGCCTGACCCTACGATGGTCGTTCTTCATTGTCTTAGACTTATGAGTCGTCATTGACTTAGAAGGACCAAATCGATTTGGTTTGACTTTCTGATGTTGTGCAAGTTGATTTTTAGACTGCACAGAGGAAGGCACAGAAACACAGTTTCTGGCAATGTGCCCGGCTATCCCACAGTTGAAACACGTTTGTCGTTTCACTGTGGAAGAGTTTTGACGATTCACAGTGGCTGCGGGTCTTTTGGGTCTTGAAGATGGAGCTTGCTTGTTCTGTTTTGATTGACTTGCTTGTGCCTTCCCTGAGCGCGTTGATACCTGAGGATCAGAACTAGCACTGGCACAAGCATGAGAATCTGAAAAAGTAGAGTTATCATTTCTTATTGTTTCATGAAAACCATTTTGAGCTGGTGTTTCAGATGTTGGTTTAAGATTTTCTCCACAAAAAGTTTCTTTCAAATTTTCATTGAAAATGACTTCTTTCTCGTTTTGCAGATCATTTTTAGTTTCAGTCTCAATCGAGGCTGAGATGTCATTAACAAATAATGATCCCTTTTTATCGTTGCCATCCAAAGAGGTCCCACCAGATTCATCAGTAGAAACGTCCACTGAATTTGATTCACACGAAAAATCAGTGTCTGATTGATTCTCTTGTGAAGCATTTTCAGTGGTTTCACTGAAAGTGTCCTGAGGAACATCATTGGTCACACTATTTTCACCTTGAGAATCAGAAACATCAAAATCACAATTTTCAGCAGTTGTAAAACATTCATCATCACACGCATTTTCGAAAGGTTCATCACAAGCATTTACTGTTTTGCCCAAAACATCAGGCCCAAAAGAAGACGAAACATAACTATGAAATGAGTTCAAAAACGCTTGTCCAAACACACAACCAGAATTAGTATTATCAAAAGAAGTTTTAGAAGAATCAGAGTCTAAAACTTGTTCACTTCCAAAAAAATCTCCCCATATCACTTCAGGTACTTTATCTGCACATGACGAAGAACTGTTAGGATCAAAAGTACCCTTTGATACAAAACACGTCTCTGGTTTTACCTGCTCTTCAGCAAATTTAACATTAATTGAGGACTTACTATTTTTGGGACCTTCGACATTCACTGAGGGCTTATTAATTTTGGGTCCGTATGTCATTTTACTTTCATTCAGCATCTCCTCCTCGGTCATAGGCAAGTATGTGTAATTGTTATTGTACGGAGGAGGAGTCTGATTATAACCCAATCCCGACCCTTTCTTTTTAGAATAAGCCAATTGTTGATCACACAGATTTTTGACTAATTTACTGGAGGAATCGAATTTTTTTAATGTTTAACTGATTAATTTGGTATTTATCCCTGACATTCTCCAGTTCTTTAGTCACCTCACACAGTTTTTCTTTGACTATGATGAGTTGGGCCGTAGCTACACTAACATCGTCCTTGAGTTGGACGATGTCCTTACGCTGAGCTTCGATTTTCTCTTTGAAAAGTTTTTCGTTTTTCGTTAAAGTGAAATTTTTCCGTTTAATTTCATTATAGTCTTCGATTAGCTCAGCGTTGTGGATTCTATAGGCCTCAACTCGTTCTCTACATTCAGGAGTGCAGAAAACAGAAATTACCTCTTCTTTCGTGAGACCTTTGACAGGTGCTGACAGGATTTGAGTCATGAAGGCAAAGTTTTCAGCTGACGACTCCTCCTCCTCATGTGCCACCTTCACATCAGCATTCACTGGATATGGATCGTCGCTGGCCATGAAAGCGATATTGCTTGAGTTGGCTTGATTTTCAGGAGCTGAGATGTGAAGTCTTTCGATCTCTGAATTCCAGTCAAAGGGCGAATCAGGCTGAACCACCAAAGCTTGGGCCAATCCCATTGGTTGTGGGCTTCCACTGTTGACATTATCAGCAGGCACACCAGAGGCAGTCATAAGAGCTCTTTCTCGATTGGGCGTAACAGGAGCAGCAGGCTGCGCTGGAGTTTGTTCACCATTCACCTTGGGTTTAGTACAATTTCTAGCCAAGTGGCCCTGTTCATGACAATTATAGCAACGAAACTCAAATGGCATTTTTGCGGGGCCCGAAAACGTAAGACCTTGCCATTTGTTTTTCCCTGTTTTCCTCACAAAGTTTTTAGCTCTAAAAGCTGCCATAGCCATCTGCCAAGTTATATCCATTTCTTCCACATCTTCTGGATGAATTTGATCCAAATCATCCATGGAAAACTTAGGAGGACCCAGGTTTCCTGAAGCAAAAGCATTCAAACAATTAATGACGGAAGCTGCTATTTCAAGATTTTCTTTTGACTGTTTCGAGAAAAAGGCAACCATTTCATTGCTCGCAACGGAGGCAGAAGGTGCAGCAGAAACCTTTCCAGCACTTGTAGGGGAAGCTTGAGTAGAGGACCTGAGCTGTAGACATTTGCTGAAGTGGGAGCAGTTTTAGCAGATGTAGCATTGCGAAACATTTGGAATCCTCCTTGAGACAGAAGAGCTGTGTTACTGTCGCTAGATGTGGTGGGAGCAATTGAGAAACCTGCAGCCAGCATGCTATTCTTGTAGTTAGTCTCTCTCTGCTTATCATCCAACTCACAAGCTTTGATATGTGAGATCATCTCTGACAGGGTACATCTTGCAAGATCTTTGGTTTTTTTGATCAAGGCTACATGATGATCCCAACTCTTGGGCAGTGCATTAAGGAGTTGTCTGTTGGTGGATGCGTTTGTGGTATGAATTTCTTCCATTTTCATTTGAGTCACCAGCTTGACAAACCTCTGAATCTGATTGTCTACCGTTTCACCATAAATATGGTTGAAATTGTTGAAGTTTTGTTGCAGCAAATTCCTTCGGCTCTCTTTCATATCTTCGTTTCCTTCATACACTTCGACCAGAGAATCCCATAATTCTTTGGCAGATTTGCAGGTGCGAAAACCAATAGCAATATTAGGACCCAAACCCATGGTTAAGTAGGAAAGAGCTCGATCATCTTCTTCAACAATGAGCACATCATCTTCAGTGTACTGATCTCGAGGCTTCTTTATTTTGACATCTGGTTCTGTGGGGCTTTCCATCATAATCTCCCTAGGTCCTCTCAAGATGCTGCGCCATAACTTGTAATCCTTAACCTTCAGATGCTGTTCAAAGCGCCACTTCCACTCTGGAAAGTCATTAGCATCAGTTAACCTAGGAATGCATGTTGTAGTTCCAAGCTTTGAGTCCAATTCTTGTTGTTGATTTAGGGCAGACAGTTCACTGTTGTTCGATGACATGGTTAATTAATCAGTTAATTAATTAATTAATTTTATAAAGTCCAAAGTCAACAGTCCAAAAGTCCGTAAAACAATGTCGTTACGAGTCGTAACAGCTGGGGTTGCGAGTCAATCTCCTGAGGTTGCGAGTCGAAACTGATGAGGTTGCGAGTCGTAACTAAAACAGAATGAGCCGAAACGAAGGTTGCGAGTTGTAACAGCCTTGGTTGCGAGTGAAGTCTGAACTGATGGTTGCGAGTCGCAACTGAAACAAGATGAGCCGAAACCGTGATGATTGCGAGTCGTAACCAGAACGTGATGAGCCGCAACTGGATGGTTGCGAGTCGTAACTAGGACGTGATGAGCCGCAACTAGATGAATGCGAGTCGTAACCTGCAAAACAATAAATGATAAGATCTGTTTACTCGCAATCCCGACTTTTCAGCAATTCCAAAATTCAAAGATATTGTAATCTTTGAATCTGTTGACCACCGATTTCCCGTAAATTCAGCAAACACCTTTTCCAGAAATTAACAAACCAAAATCAGTATTATTTCGATGATTTTCTCAAGAACAGATGAAATATATTGCTGCAAAACACTCAACAAAACAGATCAGTAGCATATAAAATTCTTGAATCCGAATGATATCAAAACCGAGCCCTTGAATGGCTTCAATGGCTCTGATACCAATTGTAAAACCCGTGAGGATCTCTCAATGATATCAAACAAACTATTGATTGTGCGGAAACCAATCAATAGGTGATTCAAGAATAAATATAAAGATCAAAATATAAACAATGAACAAAGAACAAACCGAAATCTTGCATTCAATGATTGCCAAAGACTGATACAAGACTCGTAGTGGAACTCGCAACCTTCTATGTGATCAACAACCTCAACCAAATGGTTGAGGTTGGTTTAAATACATAATCGACTAGGGCAAACAAAGCCCGGTTGGGACCCAAAGAACTAACCCAAACACTATTAATTTCGGCCCACATACTAATACTAAAGAAATACATAAACAACCCTTATACTATGCAAACCTACATGTATAAACCTTCAGGTTCCAACAGAATTGATAGAAAATAGGCTGAGAACGCGCTGGGTCGGGGGGAACTGTCACATCATGAACAGTGATGTGACAGGTGAGGTATTTATAGGGGAAGGAGAGAAAGGCGGTGCAAAGGTAATGGGTAGGATGGCCTTCCGATCGGATGGCCATCCGGACGGATGGTCATCCAGACGGATGACCATTCGATCGAATGGTCCTTCGATCGGATGGCTCGAGTGGGTTGGTTTCTGACTTTTCGTTTCGTGCGTTGAGCGTTGCGATGCGTTGCAAGTAAGCGATGCGATAGTATTAAACAATAGTTACACAAATAACATAACTCCTACTAAACACAAAAGTAAACCTTAAATTTCGAGTTCGCGATGAGATTGCGTTGCGATAGAGTTGCGATTGCGTTTGCGATTAACACCTCAAACATAATTAAACATGCACAAGTAAACACATAATGGCATACACACGTAAAACAATATCCATAACTGCGATTCAAGTTGCGATGTGATAGCGATGAGATTAGCATTTAGTAGATTAGCGTTTTAACTGCGTTTATCACATTATTACTTCACATATAAAATAATCTTACGCAAAATAGCGGTAATTAACATGCATCGATTATCGAGTCAGAGAGTACAAGCAATAATTAAGCAAGAAATGACATATCTGATTAGCAATCTTTTTCTTTTGACTTTGACTTTGACTTACCTTGACTTCAAAAGTCGGGTTGTTACACCAACCTTATTGAAGACACTCTCTCTTATCTCAAGAAGCTGCTCCTGCACAACATAGACATCTTTGCATGGTGTCCCGAAGACATGACCGGTATCCCTCGAGATATCACTGAACATGAGCTTAAAATCCCATCCAATGTGAAACCTGTTACTCAGCAAAAGAGAAGCTTGGCCCTAGAAAGAATGTAACACCCCGTGTTTTCGAAAGTCAAAGTCAAAGTCAAGATTGACTTCTTTGATGATAGTTAGTCTATCTTATGTTTACGTTAGTTGTATTATGTGGAGTGTTAAAGTACAATCGAATTAATCGAAGTTTATTTATCGATGCGAACCGCTTTACGACTGTGAATAATAGGAAGTAACAATGCGATAAAGTCAATTAATCAATAATCGAGCTAATCTAATCATCATCGAACTTGAGACTCGAATTACGCGAATTTTGGTGATTAATATACGTGTGTGTGTACCTTATGTGTTACTTGTGCTTGTCTACCTTATGTGAGGTAATCAATCGAAACTTGACTCGAAATCGAAACCCAATCGAACTCAATCGAAATCGAATCATGATAATTGGTGGAGAAGAGATGGCGCGAGATATAGATGATTGTATATTAGATATAGTAGTTGGGATTAAAAGTAATTTGAATAGGAAACTCTATCGTACTCGCATCGTCCTCAATCGAAATCGAAATATCAAAAATCGTCGCACCAAACACTCGAATCGTGCAGCTGATCGATCAGGTTACCAGCCGATCGAACAGCCAGCCGATCGGACAGGCTGTCCGATCGAGCTGCCTAGCCGATCGGCCAGCACTTTCCTCTTATGGCATCCTATAAATACCCCTTGTCACTCTCAAACTTTCTACTTTTGGAAACCTCTGACCGACCAGCTCGTGCTCCCCTCTTTTTCTCAGATTCCTCCCGATTCCGGTAAGATTTCATCCTAAATCTTGTACTTTCTTGATCTACACGCACTCCTACACCTTTCTATCTTTCAAATCTTGATTTCTAACCGTGAAATCATCAAGATTCAAGTGTTCTAGGATGATGTCATCATGGTGTTCTTGAAGAACTTCATGTTTTGGCCTCAATCCACCAAGAATAACTTGAATCTAGCCGATTTCCGCATAAACAAACAAAGATTTGTTATAGATCTAAACATATACACGGTGAAAAGGATTGAAAGATGGATTTTCCAACTTTCTTTCAACTCTTTTACACTCAATGCCTTCAAACCAATAGAAACGACGCTTGAGACAACTTACTAATCATCCTAGTAGCTGTGCGGCTCAGGATTCAGGTTCTATCCACGAGGTTCATCGATTTCGAGTTAAACGTTAAACTCTGTTCCGAACAGTACACCGGCCGGATTTGGGTGATTCCTGTCCGAGCAGGAGAAACCAGTAAGAACGAGGGTTCTATGGTTTAACTCGTTGTCAAAATACCTGATATAACGACAAACAAACCAGAACAGCCAAGTGGTAGACGAACAGGCCGACCAGGTCAGGATGCTGACTGATCGGACTGCTGTCCGAACGGACAGCCAACCGATCGGACAGTCAGCCGATCGACCAGGCCAGCCGATCGACTAGCACATGGTCCCACACTTGAACAATTGATTGAAGTCTAGTATTGAACGAACTGCTGTTCGATCGGACTACCGTCCAATTGGATTACTCTTTGGATCATGAGATACTATGCTTCAACACTTAGTCGATTTTCAACATGTTCAACGCGTTTGGAGTGCCACCTGATCGAACAGCCATCCGATCAGGTGAGATCCTGCTGAGAACCTATTTACTGAAGTACCTAACCGATCGGATAGCCGGCCGATCGAACGACCGTTCGATCGACTGACCTGAAAGGTAAAGATACTTCAATGTTTTCAAATGCTACAACGAAAACTTCAAAAGTTAAACCATCATACACAAACACATCCTTCTCAAAGGAAGAAACAATGCACTCGAACAGCCATCCGATCGGCCTACAGACCGACCGGACAGCTGTCCGAATGAACTGTCAGCCGAACGGTCAACCGTCCGACCCTCCAACACTTGTTTTCCATTTTACGCGTTGCTTATCGTTATACTATCAAACTATTCAGGCTAACCCTACTCTCAAGTGCTCCCTTCAATCCATCAATCGTTGTGAGTATACTCGAACCCTTTTTGCTTTAGCACTTTTGGGTGTTATATACGTTACTTATTCTAAATCACAATCGAACACACTACTCAATTACTTTAAACGCTAACCGTTACCGCATGTATTACGTGACTAAATGAATGCTTGTTGTTATGTTTACACGTGGAATGCTGTCCACCTGCCTTAACGACGATAGTACTATAGTTTGGACTCAGCATCCATTCACACGGGGGTTGTTAAGGACAATTACTTGCATGGATTACGATGGTAATTATGTATTGCGAACTGCCTCGGGCAGTCAACCCGCAGTCATTGGTATCGATAGATCCATGTCGATAATTAACATGCTTCGTTTCCTCTGTGTACGTGCTGGTTATGCGTAAACTATTTCGAACTCTATTATGCTATTATCAAACTTGTATGCTCACCTTTACATTTTATGTATTGACTTTATTTTAACGTATGTGACAGGTGTTTAAGATGCTTATCTGCTAGGAAAGCGAGGCTAGAATAAAGCTCTAGAGCCCAACAAATAGTTGTCTGTAGTGGTCAAATTATGGGTCTCTAGAAGCAGATAAACAATTGCTGTATTTATATTTGAATCTGAGTTGTCGGAACAAAATATTTGACTAGATTTTATCTGTAATAATTTGTTTGCTATTTGAGGTACAGTATGGGACGTATTATATAAATTGAATAGTAATGATAGTTGTTATGGAAACTTCTGGACAATCTATTTCGTTCAGTGCCATGCCCCGATGATTCCGCCATCAGTTGGGGTGGGACAGATTGGTATCAGAGCCATAACTATAGGGAATTAGGTAAGACTCGACCTAGTCCGGGTCAATGTCTCAGAGACCTAGACTATAGTTAGGAACCAACGGACCGAGCTTATGTGCTATATATCCTGCTATTTCTCGCCTACACTACACCATCACCGCATTCGAATTTTCAATAATGAGAAGGCAATTTAGTCAAGATTAGGTGTGGAAACCGCAAACTCTCGACTGAATGGTCTGATCAATGCTATTTTTATCAACTTATCAATGATTTCTTCATTCTTTTCAATAACGAACGCCTGTTCAACGGGAGACTTATACCAAATTAGGAGTGAAATCTATATGTTGATGAATAATCTCCTCTATTTTACTAAAATCAAGGGAAAGTTGCCAAGCCAGGGGTGAAACCCTAACCTTGCCAGCTTGCCCGCGATTCTACCAAAACTCTCACCAAAGCCTCGACGGACTCCAACGACTTGAACTCACGAGTATGGCTCAAGGGATGCGAGCCGAATGCCCAAGAATCGAGGCAGAGGGCGATTCCGAAAGTCGGGATGTGATGACAAGTTTTTGAGAATAGTCGAATCGCTTTGGGTAGTCAATGTCTAATAGCCGTAGACAATCTCTTTCTTGATTTTTATGTGTTTCGATTCTGAGCCGCAACTGCTGACTCTGATGTCTCGTTTATGTGTTTATATGAGCTGACTGTTTATGTGTTTAATTTTGATATTTACTCGATTTTTGCCCTCACTTCGATCAACACACACGACTCGCATTGCTTCCCTATCTCAAAACGATAACAAGTCGCTGCAATCTAGATGACATAATGCTATACTATACGCTATACTATACTATTCGATATATTATACGCAATCGATTCACAAGCTTTGAATGATAGGTTTCTGTATTCTGACGGCCTCTGTGATTGAATACGTATGTGTTTCTGTGTCTCTGTGTTTCTGTGTTTCTGTGCCCTACGTGCTTGTGTGCTTCTGTGACTACGTGAATCTGTGGTTATGTGCCTATGTGTTTATGTGATACGTGCTGCAACGTGTTCCTGAGCTTTAGTAAGTAGTAGACGCGTGAGGTGAGATTCGATTTTGATGTGTCTGAGACCCACGACAATGTCTGTTGCAGACCATGTCGTCATCTGGACACCGAACGCCACTTACTCGCCAAGAAAAGAGAGACAGACGTCTTGCTGCTATCATCGCCAAACAAGTAGCAAAAGCTGTGAACGATGTCTCTGAAAATGTCAGCAAATCTTTTGAGGAGTCGAGAACTGAAGCTCCCAAAGATGCTACCACGACTGTTTTTAGCTTTAAACAGTTCAAGGCATGCGGACCAAAGGAATTCACCGGAGAAGATGGCCCAACAGATATGTTTCAATGGTTTGATTCCATCGAAGTCACTCTGCGCCAAAGCGGCTGTCTAGAAAATCTTCGTACCCTAAACGCAATCGGCGTCTTCCAGTCCCGAGCTCTAGACTGGTGGACGGCCGAGCGAAACAAATGCGGAAATGATGCAGCTTATGAGCTGACTTGGAAAGAGCTGAAAGCCATTATGATGGACGAATTCTGCCCTCC
Organism: Helianthus annuus; assembly: GCF_002127325.2. Taxonomy (NCBI): domain Eukaryota; kingdom Viridiplantae; phylum Streptophyta; class Magnoliopsida; order Asterales; family Asteraceae; genus Helianthus; species Helianthus annuus. The sequence goes on along the minus strand of NC_035448.2, from coordinate 128,569,131 downwards.
CCATGAACGCCAAAAGTTGGAGGACGAGTTTTGGAACATTAAGCAGAAGGATGGAGATAACGCAGCCCTAACTGCTCGCTTTAAACAGCTCAGCATCATCTGTCCCGATCAAGTCAAGACGTCAGACATGGCCATCAAGAAGTACATTCGAGCTCTACCCGATTGTGTTGCCGATTTTGTTCACGCCGCGAAGACCTCATCAATTGAAGAGACTTACTTGCTTGCCGCCGAGATCAACGACAAGTGAGTAAAAGCTGGTTTCTGGGATAAGCCCTCCAAGTTTCTGCATCAAGCCACCACTGCACCGACCGCCGAAACCACCACTGCTCAACCATCCAAGTCATCACGCCGCAAGAAGAAGCACAACAACAACAACAGCTCCAGCAACAAGAACTGTGTTGTCACTACCACTGCTGCTCCTCTACAAGCCGTACCGGCTCAGCAGCAGTGTCACCATCGACCAGCACCAGTTACTCAAGCGCCGCCAGCAAAGCGTTCTTACACAGGTCCCCACCCGCTCTGCCCGACCTGCTCATATCATCATCCGGTGGGTCTTGCCTGTCGTTTCTGCGCTCATTGCAATTTGTACGGTCATTTCACTGCCAACTGTCGCTATGGTCCCCGTAACACCGCAGCTCCTACCACTGCTCATCAAGCTCTACCCCTAGCCTCGCAAGGCCAACAAGCGGCTCAGGCACCCGCGATCAATGCTCGAGTCTGCTTTGCATGTGGTGATCCTAACCACTTTACAAACATGTGCCCGAACAGGGTGGTGAAGCAAGAGCCCCAGCAGCAGCCTCAGCAGCAGAAACAAGCAGCACGCGCCAGAACCTTCAACATCAATGCTTGTCAAGCCCAGGCTGACAACAACGTGGTTAATGGTACATTCCTTGTGAATGGTATTTATGCGTCGTGTTTGTTTGATACTGGAGCCGATAACTGCTTTGTGTCGTTTGAATTCTAGAAGCTCCTTAGTCGTAAACGCTCTTATCTCCCCTCGTCATTCGAAGTTGAAGTCGCTACTGGAAGAATTGTCGCCGTTAATTCCGTTCTTCGTGATTGTACTCTCGAGCTCAAAAAACACATCTTCCCAATCGACCTCATTCCGATGTAGCTCGGAAGTTTTGACGTCATAGTAGGCATGGACTTTCTTTGTGAAAACCATGCCGAAGTTGTGTGCTTCGACAAGATGATTCGGTTCTCGCTCGCGAATGGTTATTTACTATGTGTCTATGGCGAAATTGCTTCGAAAGGTCTCAAGCTCATGTCGCGTGTCCAAGCTAGCAAGTATCTCCGCAAGGAATACAGAGCTTTCTTGGCCAATATTGTAGTAGCGGAGAAGGAAAAGAGAAGGAAGGCAGAAGTTAAAGACGTTCCCATGGTACGTGAATTTCCTCAGGTGTTCCCTGATGATCTTCCTGGACTACCGCCAAGTCGTGATATCGACTTTCGTATCGACCTCGTTCCTGGAGCTAACCCCATAGCCGAAGCCCCTTATCGACTTGTGCCATCCAAAATGCGGGAACTCTCGAACCAACTCCAGGAATTACTTGAAAAAGGCTTTATTCGCCCGAGCACCTTTCCTTGGGGCGCAGCAGTCCTCTTCGTTATAAAGAAGGATGGGTCGTTCAGGATGTGTATCGACTACCGGGAATTGAATAAGTTAACCATCAAGAACCGTTATCCCCTACCTCGCATCGACGATTTATTTGATCAACTGCAAGGGGCAACGTGTTTCTCGAAGATCGATCTACGCTCAGGCTATCATCAGTTAGCATTCAGGAAGAAGATATACCCAAAACCGCTTTTCGCACTCATTACGGCCACTATGATTTCGTTGTTATGCCTTTTGGTTTAACCAACGCACCCGCGGTTTTCATGGATCTGATGAATCGCGTGTGTAAGCCTTATCTGGACCGTTTCGTCATCGTGTTCATCAACGATGTCTTGATTTATTCCAAGTCGAAGGCCGAACACGCGCAACATCTACGCTTGGTTCTTGAGTTACTCCAGGGGAACCAACTCTACGCCAAGTTCTCCAAGTGCGAATTCTGGCTAGAAGAGGTTCAGTTTCTGGGTCACATCGTGAATAGTCAAGGTATCCATATCGATCCTGCAAAGATTGAAGCAGTTAAGAGCTGGGTTACGCCAAAGAACTCGTCTGAAGTCCGTTCTTTTCTCAGATTAGCGGGCTATTATCGACGATTTATCGAGGGATTCTCCAAGATCGTTGTGCCGCTTACCGTTCTTACGCATAAAGACAGGTCTTTTGTTTGGGGAACTGAACAAGAGTCTGCTTTCCAAACCCTCAAGCATAAGCTTTGCAATGCTCCTGTTCTCTCATTGCCCGACGGAAACAACGACTTCATTGTCTATTGTGATGCTTCTAACCTTGGTCTTGGTTGTGTTATCATGCAACGGGACAAGGTTATAGCTTACGCTTCTCGACAGCTCAAAATCCACGAGAAGAACTATACAACCCATGATCTCGAGCTAGTCGCGGTTGTTTTTGCATTAAAGATTTGGCGACACTACCTGTATGGTACTAAGTGTACGATCTTCACCGATCACAGGAGTTTACTACACATCTTTAATCAGAAAGAACTCAATATGCGTCAACACCGATGGGTAGAACTCCTCAACGATTACGACTGTGAGATTCGTTATCAACCAGGCAAGGTAAATGTCGTCGCCGACGCGCTCAGCGTCGGAGTTATTTGCTCAGCATTCGTAATACCCAAGCCCAAAACGATCTCGAAACCCTCATCCGCAAAGCCCAACATGCTTGCTTTAATGAACGCACTTTGAAGAAGGAGAGAATCTACCACGATGGAGCTCAGCTTGTTAGCAAATCGAATGGGATCTTCTATTTCCTGGACCGAATTTGGATCCCTAAGAGGACCGAATTGCGAAAGATTTTAATGGACGAAGCCCACAAATTCCGGTATTCTATTCATCCCGGTGCCGATAAAATGTACCAGGATCTTCGCTACAAGTACTGGTGGCCGGGCATGAAAAGGGATATCGCTCTCTATGTTGGAAGATGCCTGACTTGTGCAAGGGTCAAGGCGGAACATCAAAGACCCTCTGGCTTACTCGAACAACCCCCAATTCCTATATGGAAGTGGGAGAGTATAGCTATGGATTTCATAACAAAGCTTCCGCCCACGTCATCAGGTCACGACAACATTTGGGTTGTCGTTGATCGTTTGACCAAATCAGCCCACTTTTTGCCAATACGGGAAGACTACAAGGTAGAACGATTAGCCCGAATCTACACCGACAAGATCATTTGTAATCATGGTACGCCTCGTGACATCATTTCTGACCGTGATGCTCGGTTTACCTCGTGATTGTGGGAAACGTTTCAAGCAGCTCTCGGTACGTCGCTTAACTTAAGTACCACATTCCATCCTCAAACCGATGGGCAGACTGAAAGAACGACCCGTACTCTTGAAGACATGCTCCGTGCGTGTTTCATAGACTTCGGTGGCAATTGGAATAAATACCTGCCGCTAGTCGAGTTCTCGTACAACAACAATTATCAAACCAGCATCCAGATGGCACCATTCGAGGCCCTATATGGAAGGAGATGTCGATCGCCTATTGTGTGGCACGAGATCGGTCACTCGCAATTAAGTGGTCCTGAGCTATTACAGGAAACGACTGACAAAGTCCTCCAAATTCGAGACAACTTGTTGAAAGCTCGAAGTTGACAGAAAAGTTACGCCGATATAAGACGCAAGCCCCTGGAATTTGACGTTGACGACTACGTACTCCTAAAGGTATCACCTTGGAAGGGTGTGGTCAGATTCGGCAAGAAAGGGAAACTAGCGCCTCGATATGTTGGACCTTTTAAGATTCTGGAAAGGATCGGAAAAGTCGCCTACAGACTCGAACTACCGGAGGAACATAGTAACGTCCACCCGACTTTCCATGTGTCAAACCTCCGAAAATGCCTTGCTGAGCATGAACTAATTGTACCTCTCGACGACCTTCAAATAAACGAAATGCTACACTTCATGGAGAATCCTGTAGAAATCATGGATCGCCAAACCAAGCAACTCAGACGCTCGCGCATTCCGATCGTGAAAGTCCGATGGGAAGGCAAACGAGGCGCAGAGTTCACTTGGGAACTCAAAAGCGACATGAAGGCGAAGTACCCGCAGTTTTTTAAGTGAAAGTCTAGAGAGAGAAAGTAGCAAAAGGTGATTCATGGTGTTGTGCAGCTTTCAGCCTAATTTCGGGACGAAATTCCCTAAACAAGGGGAGGCTGTAACACCCCGTGTTAGTCCATTTAATGTTTACGTTAGTTGTATTATGTGGAGTGTTAAAGTACAATCGAATTAATCGAAGTTTATTTATCGATGCGAACCGCTTTACGACTGTGAATAATAGGAAGTAACAATGCGATAAAGTCAATTATCAATAATCAAGCTAATCTAATCATCATCGAACTCGAGACTCGAATTACGCGAATTTTGGTGATTAATATACGTGTGTGTACCTTATGTGTTACTTGTGCTTGTCTACCTTATATGTGGTAATCAATCGAAACTCGACTCGAAATCGAAACCCAATCGAGCTCAATCGAAATCAAATCATGATAATTGGTGGAGAAGAGATAGCGCGAGATATAGATGATTGTATGTTAGATATAGTGGTTGGGATTAAAAGTAATTTGAATAGAAAACTCTATCGTACTCGCATCGTCCTCAATCGAAATCGAAATATCAAAAATCGTCGCACCAAACACTCGAATCGTGCAGCTGATCGATCAGGTTACCAGCCGATCGAACAGCCAGCCGATCGGACTACTGTCCGATCGGACAGGCTGTCCGATCGAGCTGCCTGGCCGATCGGCCAGCACTTTCCTCTTATGGCATCCTATAAATACCCCTTGTAATTCTCAAACTTTCTACTTTTGGAAACCTCTGACCGACCAGCTCGTGCTCCCCTCTTTTTCTCAGAGTCCTCCCGATTCCGGTAAGATTTCATCCTAAATCTTGTACTTTCTTGATCTACACGCACTCCTACACCTTTCTATCTTTCAAATCTTGATTTCTAACCATGAAATCATTAAGATTCAAGTGTTCTAGGATGATGTCATCATGGTGTTCTTGAAGAACTTCATGTTTTGGCCTCAATCCACCAAGAATAACTTGAATCTAGCCGATTTCCACATAAACAAACAAAGATCTGTTATAGATCTAAACATATACACGGTGAAAAGGATTGAAAGATGGATTTTCCAACTTTCTTTCAACTCTCTTACACTCAATGCCTTCAAACCCATAGAAACGAAGCTTGAGCAAACTTACTAATCATCCTAGTAGCTGTACGGCTCAGGATTCAGGTTCTATCCACGAGGTTCATCAATGTCGGGTTAAACGTTAAACTCTGTTCCGAACAGTTCACCGGCCAGATTTGGGTGATTCCTGTCCGAGCAGGAGAAATCAATAAGAACGAGGGTTATATGGTTCGACTCGTTGTCAAAATACCTCGATATAACGACAAACAAACCAGAACAGCCAAGTGGTAGACGAACAGGCCGACCAAGTCAGGATGTTGACCGATTGGATTGTTGTCCGAACAGACAGCCGGCCGATTAGACAGTCAGCCGAGCCGACCAGGTCAGGATGCTGACCGATCGGACTGTTGTCCGAACAGACAGCCAGCTGATCAGACAGTCAGCCGATCGACTAGAGCACATGGTCCCACACTTGAACAATTCATTGAAGTCTAGTATTGAACGAACTGCTGTTCGATCGGACTACCATCCGATTGGATTACTCTTCGGATCATGAGATACTATGCTTCAACACTTAGTCGATTTTCAACATGTTCAACGCGTTTGGAGTGCCACCCGATTAAAAAGCCGTCCAATCAGGTGACAACCTGCTGAGAACCTATTTACTGAAGTACCTAACCGATCGGAAAGCCGGCCGATAGAACGACCGTTCGATCGACCGACCTGAAAGGTAAAGATACTTCAATGTTTTCAAATGCTACAACGAAAACTTCAAAAGTCAAACCATCATACACAAACACATCCTTCTCAAAGGAAGAAACAATCCACTCGAACAGCCATCCGATCGGCCTACCGACCGACCGGACAGCTGTCCGAACGGACTGTCAACCGAACGGTCAGCCGTCCGATCGGACTACCGTCCGATCGACCAGCTGTCCGACCCTCCAACGCTTGTTTTCCGTTTTACGCGTTGCTTATCGTTATACTATCAAACTATTCAAGCTAACCCTACTCTCAAGTGCTCCCTTCAATCCATCAATCGCTGAGAGTATAATCGAACCCTTTTTGCTTTAGCACTTTTGGGTGTTACATACGTTACTGATTCTAAATCACAATCGAACACACTACTCATTACTTTAAACGCTAACCGTTACTGCATGTATTACGTGACTAAATGAATGCTTGTTGTTATGTTTACACGTGGAAAGTTGTCTACCTGCCTAAACGACGATAGTACTATAGTTTGGACTTAGCACCCGTTCACACGGGGGTTGTTAAGGACAATTACTTGCATGGATTACGGTGGTAATCATCTATTGCGAACTGCCTCGGGCAGTCAACCCGCAGTCATTGGTATCGATAGATCCATGTCGATAATTAACATGCTTCGTTTTCCTCTGTGTACCTGCTGGTTATGCGTAAACTATTTCGAACTCTATTATGCTATTATCAAACTTGTATGCTCACCTTTACATTTTATGTATTGACTTTATTTTAACGTATGTGACAGGTGTTTAAGATGCTTATCTGCTAGGAAAGCGAGGCTAGAATAAAGCTCTAGAGCCCAACAAATAGTTATCTGTAGTGGTCAAATTATGGGTCTCTAGAAGCAGATAAACAATTGCTTTATTTATATTTGAATCTGAGTTGTCGGAACAGAATATTTGACTAGATTTTATCTGTAATAATTTGTTTGCTATTTGAGGTACGGTATGGGACGTATTATATAAATTGAATAGTAATGATAGTTGTTATGGAAACTTCTGGACAATCCGTTTCGCTCAGTGCCATGCCTCGATGATTCCGCTATCGGTTGGGGTGTGACAAAGAAGCCTTGCAGCATGCCAAGAGGCTGAAGGGCTTGTTCAAACCGGAATCCTCCGAGAAGTAAAATATCATTCCTGGATAGCGAACCCAGTAATGGTCCGAAAGCCTGATGGGTCTTGGAGGATGTGTATTGACTTCAAAGACCTAAACAAGGCATGCCCGAAGGATTGCTACCCGATACCTGAAAGCGACTTGAAAGTTGATTCGCTCACAGGATTCCCCTTCAAATGCTTCTTGGACGCTTACAAAGGTTACCATCAGATCCAGATGAAGAAAGAAGATGAAGAAAAAACAACATTTCACACCAACAAGGGTATTTTTTGCTACCAAAAAATGCCTTTTGGTAACAAAGAATGCAGGGGCAACCTAACAATGTTAAAGCCATCCTTAACAATGTTTCTGCCTATTTGCCCAGCAAATTCTTAGGGCACATCGTGGGAAAGCAAAGCATAAAGGCTAACCCTAACAATGTTAAAGCCATCCTTGACACAAAGTCCCCACAAAGCAAGAAGGAGGTTGAAAGCTTGAATGGAAAGCTTGCATCCTTGAAGCGATTTACGTCCAAGCTAGCTGAGAAGTCCCTGCCTTTCTTCAAAACCCTTCAAGGGTGCACCAACAAGAAAGACTTTCAGTGGACTGAAGAAGTTGAGGAAGCCTTTAACCAAATGAAGCAGCACTTAGCTTCACTCCCAGACATTGCTGCTTCAGAAACATGGGAACTAATCTCTGTCTATCTTTCAGTTGATGAGGAAGCCATCAATGCGGTCCTGACCATTGAACGTAACAAGGCTTAAGTACCTGTTTACTTTTTCAGTAAAACTCTAAAATTGGCAGAGACTAAGTATCCCTCGTTGGAAAAACTTGCTCTAGCCCTGGTAAAAACAGCCAGAAGGCTTCGAAGGTACTTTCAAGCACACTCAATACAAGTGGTCACTAACCAACCCATCAAAAGTGTGCTTGAAAAACCTAAAAATTCCGGACGATTAGCTAAATGGGGAGTGGAACTAGGTGAACACAACATCACCTACGTCCCCAGGAAGGCTGTCAAAGCCCAAATCTTGGCTGATTTCATTTTAGAAATTCCAAAAGAAACAACGGAAGTTAATACCACCTCAACCGAACCCTCTAACCTGATACCTGAAAGCTTTTTACCGATGGGGCTTCCAGCCTTGAAGGGTCAGGGGTTGGGCTAGTTCTGATCAATCCCGAAGAATTAGAATTTACAGATGCTCTCCGGTTTGAATTTCAGACAACCAACAATGAAGCCGAGTATGAAGCACTAATTTCTAGACTCAAGCTAGCCAAGAAGATGGATGTTCAAAAGCTTCAAGTGTTTATGGACTCTTTACTTGTCTCGAACCAAGTAAATGACAACTACATAGCTAAGGAACCCAACATGAAGAAAAACTGAGAAAAGGCAAAGGAACTCATGGGTACATTTCAATCATGCACCATTAAACAGGTTCCAAGGTCACAAGACAAGAAGGCCGATGCATTAAGCAAGCTTGCATCCCTTACATTTGCCCATCTCACCAAGAAAGTGTTGGTTGAAGTATTAAAAACATCGTCCATTCAAGAGCTTGAAGTACAACTCTTGATTACTGAAGAAGGGCTAAACTGGTGACCACTTTAATCAAGTTCCTAAGAAGTGGTGAGTTACCGGATGATCAGATGGATATTGAAAGGGTTCGTATCAAGTCAAGGCAGTATGTGTTACAAGGAGATATCCTATACAAAAAGGATACATTGCACCACTACTTCGATGCATTGGCACAGAACAAAGCTAATATCTGATCAAGGAGGATCATGAAGGGATATGTGGGGCTCACTAGGGCCCAAGATCGGTAGTTTCAAAGCTGATGAACCTTGGATACTTTTGGCCTTCCATGCATCGGGATACCTCCGAACAGCTGCGAAAGTGTGAAGCTTGCCAAATACATGCTCCAGTACCCCAAAGCCCCAAACATGACCTTGTTCCCATCTCCTCGGCTTGGCCATTTCACAAATGGGGAATGGACATTGTTGGTCCATTCCCACCAGCCAAAGGAGGAGTCAAGTTCTTATTGGCAGCCATTGATTACTTCACCAAATGGCCAGAACTAAAACCATTGGCAAAAATCTCGGGGAAACAAGTCATCGATTTCGTTTAGGAAAACACAATCTGCCGTTTTGGGCTCCCAGGGGTACTATGTAACAACTCACAAAAACGCCCTAAAACGCTCCGTAAGTGAAAACCCGAACCCGTATAAACTTATTTTTATAAAAATCAAATAAAAACAAATATTTTAGTCTGTCGCAGGCCACGATCCATTAAGGGTAGGGCTCTCGCGGGGCGCGAGAGCCTTGAGATGATCTGGATGCGTTTCATGACACGTGTCACACACGTGTCAAGTCTAGGTGGTGACACGGCATCCTAGCCGTAGCTAGGGTGTACCTCGTGGGCCGCGAGGGACTTAACTAAATTGGTCGCGGGACGTGAGAGAGTCACGAAACTGCTATAAATTGAGCGTTGCATGGGCAGTTCACTGTGCACGAAAACTTCTTCTAAATCACCATAATTCTGCTCAAATTAGTGGGTCAAAGTACCAAAACTCTGCTACAATAACGAGGTGTTAACTCGATCACTTCTACGATACAATGTCCGATCGATTAAAACCGATCCGATAGATGTTTAAGTGCTGCCTACATTAGGCTATACTTTGTCATTCGTCGTGAGGGTTTCGATCTCGTGAATTATCCTAAATGTTGGATTAAGTTACTAACCTAGTTTCGTTTGCATTATATATTTTACTAGGCTTACCAGCTTAAAACCATAGGCAAGCTTGACCGTTTAAATCTGCAATGTGAGTCATTCTCTTTTTATCAAATTGTTTTGCAAAACGCTAAATGTTTTCTAGTTATATTTACAATGATTAAGTCTTTGTTATCTTAAATTACCAACGGTACGTGGGGTTTTGTATACATTACTTATCAAGCGTCACTTTTGGGTGAACGGACCTAAATAGTGATATGACCACAGTCACAGATCCGGTCGACTGACAACTGGGTCAGATAATTATAAGATAGAAACAATTGTAATCGCTCTTAATACTGTATATTATAACAATGTGTCTTTTGTATAAACTGAATGCACTCGTCAGTATTTTTCACTGATCAAATCTTTCTAAAACATGTTTCAAGTGATTTACTGTGAAAAAGGAAAAGTGCCGCGTAGCACTCCAACTTAAATGAAGTGACTCAGTAAATAGAAATAAACATGTTTTCTGTAATCAGGGGATTTCCTAGTGAAAGTCGTTTCTTGTAAAATACGTGGTTTGTCCCGATATTAATAATAAAATAATTCGGTGTTTTCTTTTTAAACGGTCCTGTTAAAATTTCCGCTGTCAATTAAATACCAATATCACGGGTTTCTGTCCCACGACTTCTGAACCAGGCAAAACGGATCGGGGGCCGTGACAGAAAATGGTGGTATCAGAGCCACCGGTTTAAGCAAACTAAGTATTTGAAAAGTACTTAAATTTTAGTCAGAAAAATTTTATGCTTCTGTAAAATTTAATTGCAATAATTAAAATTTAATTTGGAATATTGTGCTTCCTTATGTGTGACTAACAGCATGAGTGAATTATCGGAGACCCTCCAAAACCTCTCGATACATTCCACTGACATGGAAGCTACCGAGAACCATACTGGGTACCAAGCTGAGGCAGACGAGCCAATGGTATTCCAAACCCAGGAAAAACCTAAACCAAAGAAGAGAAGAAGGCTTTTAGACTGGAAAAGGGGGAGAAAGAAGAAACCTGCAGCTCAAAAAGTGAAGAAAACCATCGAACCAAAAGGAAAAGTGATTGTGGGAGAAAGTTCTGGTCAGGCTCAGAATTTACCACCCTGGGAGGAACTAGACAGGAAGCTGGCAAACTGCGACCTTTTTGGCCCAGCTGATGAAAACCTTGTGAACATTCCCGTTCAAAACGAACGTCCTATAAACCTAGAACCTGCCATTCCTGAACCCTATTGTCAACCCACTACCCCTTCCTGACCCAATTGAAGAGTGGTGGACCAATGATTGGCATTTTCAAAACCTCATGAACAATCCAAACCCTTATTACCCACAGTTTAAACCTGCCCCCGCTACTTTTCCACCCATCAACCCATAAAATATTGCTGAATTACGCCGCTACGGCGAAGAATTGGTGGATGCAAGGAACCAGGTCCGAGCTGTGGGTGAGAACATCTCCTGGAAGTACGATGAAAGGGAATTTCACTTTTGAAGGCAGTTAATAATAGAATAGATGTTTTGTGTAAAAATAATAATAAAATATGAATATATATATATATATATATATATAATATATAATAATAAATAATAATGTATAATAATATAAATATCACCTAATAAAACATCTGTAAATAAGTGGTTTGTACGAATGCATATATATATAAATATAAATCTAAACGTCGCAAGGATCGACAATTTTAGTTATATGTGCTGACTTAGTTTGTGATTGTGATTGCCATATTGTGTTTAATTATTTATTTTGTGATATTAATCAAGTGTATATTGTTAATAATTCAGATGGCAAACGCAGTTAACCACTCGGCAAATGAAGTTAATCAATCAGAACCAAATAATTAGGAAAACTTTCTCAATAGAGAAGATATAGAAAATATAGTTGCTCAGGGTACAGCCAATGTTATCCCAACAATTGTCGCAGCTGTTAAGAATCCAGTAGAACCTTCCAAAGCCGACCATAGCAAACGCACCCGTGATGATAATTTCAGTTATAGTGTAAACATAGGCAATAATAATAATAATAATAATAATAATAATAATAATAATAATAATAATAATAATAATAATAATAATAATAATAATAATAATAATAATAATAATAATAATAATATAATTCAAGCCCCATTACCTAAAAAGATGAAAGTGATGACGACTGGTTGCACTTATAAAGAATTCCTGGCCTGTAAACCAATCGAATTCGCAGGAAATGAAGGAGCAACTTCTGCACTACGTTGGTTAGAAAAGACAGAAGCTGTAATTAAAATAAGTAAGTGCGCAGAAGAAGACAGGGTGATGTACGCATCCCACCTTTTTAAAGAAGAGGCATTAGAATGGTGGAATACGGTGCTGCAAGCTAAAGGAAGTCACGTGGCATATGCCATGAGTTGGGAAGAGTTTAAGGAACTGGTAGAAAGGAAATTTTGTCCTTCCTACGAAAAGGAACAAATGACAAACCACTTCCTGAACCACTGGATGGTGGATGTTAATTGTCGTGAGTATACTTCGAAATTCTTCGAGTATGCAAGAATAGTACCGACTCTGGCCTCGCCAGAACCTGTATTTATATCTCGCTACATTTGGGGATTGATTAGCGAAATCCGTGATATAGTCAAGGCTGCTAGACCTCGGACTATCGATGATGCAGTCGAATTGGCCAATACCTTGACTGACGGATTGGTTCGTACGAGAGAGGAGAATAGGAAGAAGGAATTGACTCAGAAGATTACCCAAGGTTTCAATTTGGGTAATAATAGAATTCCAGGAAAAAGGGAACTGGGCAGTCTTCCGCACTGCCATTTTGCAGCAACTGTAAAAGAAAGCATTTTGGAAAATGTAAAGGATACCGCAATTTCTGCAAAATACCGGGGCATTGAGAGGAGGAGTGCAGGAAGAAAGCCATGATCTGTTACAATTGCGGAGAGGCGGGGCATTTTAAACCAAATTGCCCTAAATTAGTCAAGACAGCTGATAACAAAGTGAAAGCGACCGACAAAACTAACAAGAAGAACGTAAGAGCTTTTCAGCTGACAACGCAAGAATCATATCTAATTCCTGACGTGATAGCTGGTACGTTCCTTGTCCATGACGTTTATGCAAAAGTATTATTTGACTCTGGTGCAAACCAAAGTTTTTGTTGGTGCAGTCATCTGTCGACTTCGTCTAATGTCGAGTCCGGGTTGCGTTGTGAATCTAATCAAGCATGATGTCATCATGTTTAATGATGACATCATACTTGTGTCATCATCATCATATGGTTATCATTTTCAATTCAGTAAACGACAAATGAGATGCATTGCAATTTAAAGTGAATGGTGGTCGTTTGATATTACTGGACCATTTGAAGGCCCAATAACATGGAAGTTCATATAAGTCAAAAAGATGGAAGGTCCAATAATGAGGTTCGCTAATAAGTCAACAAGTAAGAGGTTCGCTTTTATGGCTTTCATGTAGGTTCGCTCTTACGGTTTTGTATGGGTTCGCTTATATGAAATTGTGAGGTTCGCTTTTATGGTTGTTGTCACTATAAGCGGACCAGTTTTAGTATAAATAGGATTGTCATTCATTTCATTTGTAACGATTTTCAGATCTGATATCGAGGTATTGCCGGTGTTCCTTGTAAATGTAAACGCTGTAAAATCAATATACAAGAGGTTTAAAGTGTGATTCTAGCTGTGTACACGTCCGTTTCTTTGTTTCCGCCTCTGAAACGGAGTTGAGCTCTTCCGAACGACTCGTTTAGGTCGCAATCCGATCCTACAGTTTTATTAATACTTCATTCTGTCAAGCTCTTAAGCAACCCTTAACCGAACTTAGGCAAGTTTATACGGTAGAAACGGCAGAAGGAAACCCTATCAGTATAGATAAGGTGCTTCAAGAAGGAAAAAATAGAACTCTCAGGACATAAGTTCTCGGCAAACCTTCAACTTAAGAATTTAGCAGGATTCGACATCGTGTTAGGAATGGATTGGTTAGTAGCCAACCATGCTCGAATCCTATGTGATCAGAATTTCGTAGAAATCCGTACACCAACTAGAGAGATGATTCTGATTATAGGAGATAAGCCATGCAAGCCAATGAAGTTCATTTCAGTAATAAAAGTTGCTAGCTACAAACGGAAACAGGGCATAGTGTATATGATTTCAGTAATCATTAACACTAAAAGCAAGGAACTTCAGGAAATTCCAGTAGTATCAGAATACCCCGATGTATTCCCAGAAGATCTACCTGGATTACCACCAGATAGGGAAGTGGAATTTAGAATTCATCTAATACCTGGAACTGCTCCAATAGCTAAGGCACCCTATCGTTTAGCACCGACAGAAATGCTAGAATTGAAAAAGCAATTAGATGAATTGTTACGAAAAGGATTTATACAACCCAGTTCATCCCCTTGGGGAGCACCGGTGTTGTTCGTGAAAAAGAAAGATGGGTCAATGCGAATGTGTATCGATTATAGAGACTTAAATAAGGTTACTATTAAGAACCGATACCCATTACCTAGAATTGATGACCTTTTTGATCAACTTCAGGGAGCTAGGTATTTCTCTAAGATAGATTTGCGCTCTGGATACCATCAACTGAAAGTACAGGAAGAGGACATTCCTGAAACTGCTTTCAGGACTAGGTATAGTCACTACGAGTTTACAGTCATGCCATTTGGGTTAACAAATGCTCCTGCAGCATTTATGGATATGATGAATAGAATCTATAAGCTGTATTTTGATAAATTTGTAATTGTCTTCATTGACGATATACTTATTTATTCCAAAAGCCAGGACGAGCAATGTGAACATTTACATGCACTCTTAACCCTTTTAAGAAAAGAAAGATTTTACGCCAAATTTTCTAAGTGTGAATTTTGGTTACAAGAAGTGCAATTTTTTGGGACACATGGTTAATCATGAAGGCATTCACGTAGATCCTTCCAAGATAGAAGCTATCATAAGTTGGAAGGTCCCGAAGTCAGCTACAGAAGTCAGAAGTTTTCTAGGTTTAGCTGGATATTATAGACGTTCCATCCAAGACTTTTCTAAGATAGTTGTTCCATTAACTAAGTTAACTTGTAAAACTGTTAACTTTGAACGGGGACCTAAGCAGGAAGAAGCCTTTAGAATTCTAAAGAAAAGATTAACGAATGCCCCAATTCTTGCCTTGCCAGAAGAAACAGAAGATTTCGTAGTACACTGCGATGCTTCTAAGCTGTTGGTGCATATTTGTGACAACAGCTTAGATTTGGTCTTTGGATATCTTGTAATTAGTTAAATGATAAACAGTTAGCAGGTTTAGCTTTGTAATAGTGAGATTATTGATTTTGGGCTAAACTAAACCCATTTGGGTCAAGGGGAAACGATTTGGGCCTTGCCCATGTTGCAAACCCTAGCCCAAATAGTAAACCTTGTGTTATATAAACAAGGTTAGGCTTTAGGGTTTAGGTTAATCAGTTAATCAGCCAAAACAGAATTTTGAGAGACTTAATTTTGTGAGAGTGAGAGCTTGGACGAAATTGAGTGTGTGGTTAGGGTTTGATTGATTGTAATCAGTCTTGATAGATAATCAATAAAACCCGGTTTGATTGAATTGTTGTTTCTGTTCTTCTACTTGTTTTCTGCTTGTTCTGATCAAGAGGATTCCGCACTCTTGATTGGAAAGACGATTCTGTGAAGATCCATACACATCAAGGGGACCTACAATTGGTATCAGAGCGTTAGGCTCTTGAAGGCTCGGTTTAGAATTGTTTGCTGCAGAAACAGGGAGTGATTTCGATTTTTTGTTAAACCTGAAAATTAGGGTTTATAAATTTTCGAAATTTTTGTGTTGGTTGATAAAATTTTCGAAATTTTTGGCTATTTTGATCTTTTGGTTTGTTTGTTTGCTGTTTTGCAGGTGTTAGAGAAAGTTCTGGTTGATTGTGTTGAAGAATTTTGGTTGAAAGACTTGAAGATTCGAAGACTGTTCTTCGTGTTCTTCGTGGTTTTTAATCTGTTCTTCACAATTTTTTTTTGAAATTATTGTACTGATTAGGTTTTCTGATTTTGCAGATTTGTGTTAGCAGAATCCAGAAAATCATCAAAATTTCGAAAAGATCAACTTTCCATAGTTACCTAGCGAATTTGAGTAATTTCGCAGCAGGACCAGCGAAATTACACTGACCAGCAGATTTACCAGCAAATTTAACAGTCTGATCAGCGAAATTGTTGTTTGACCCAGCGAAGTTAAATCCAAAGGCGACTTTGGTGACCGTGTAATTTTCCACAGCGAAATTACCACGGTATTCGGCGAATTTACTGGTCGTCGTAATAGCGAAATTGACCAGCGAATTTGGCGAATTTGGAGCGAAGTTGACCAGCGATTTTGACCTGCGAACCTGTGAACTTGATCAGCGAATTTGAACTAGTTGCAAACCAGCGAACTTGACTTGTCAGCGAACCTATCCTGCGAACTTAAACCAGCGAAATTAACAAAGAACCTAGCGAAATTAGGAGAGAAATTAAGGGGTGGGATTTCGGTTGGCAAGCGTCGGAAAATTTTCAGTGTTTTGCAAATAGAAATTGATCCGTAGCTCATTTGACAGAACCGTTTGCACCGTTTGCACCGTTTGACAGAACCGTTTGCACTGTTGATCCGTAGCTCGTTTGACAGAAATTGATCCGTAGCTCGTTTGACAGAACCGTAGCTCGTTTGACAGAACCGTTTGCACCGTTGAATTCGTTTGCACTGGAAAATCCCGAATTCGGTTTTTGACATTATATATCATTGGATTCGTCTTTTCGAGACGATTCTAACGGTGTAATTTGGTAACCACTGTTTTCGGACAAACTTTGTACGGTTTTCTCAGTCTGTTAAGTTTAAAATGTCGAACATGAAGAGTTTGAATGCTCCTAAGATGATGAAGGCGGAGAATTATCTTACATGGAAGGACAGCTTCAAATCCTTCATTGAATCTCAGGATGCACGCATGTGGATTTGTATTGAAGATGGGTACATAAACCCAGTACATAACTTTGAGGGCAGACCACGTAGAACAGACTACGAAAACATGAAAGAGGATGATAAAAAGATGTACGAGGCTGAAAAGAGAGTCTTGGCTGCAATAAAGATGTCGTTACCTGATAGCATCAAGCATACCTTCAAAAAGTACACAAATTCAAAGGATATGTGGGATGCATTACAAAAGAGATATCAGGGAAATGAATGTGTCACTCAGGCATTCATGGCAGAGATAGTGCCAGTTGATGAGGCTGAAACTACTGTGAGTGATGCTGATTCTGAAGTGAAAAATGTTGAAGCAAAAGTGGATGTTGAAGTCGAGAAAGAGAGTGAAGCTGAACAGGTTGTTGCTGATGAAACTACAGAAGTTCGTGAGAAAGAGGTACAATCTAATTCTGTGTGTTTGAGGTGTCGTGAGCTACAGGGTGAGGTTGACAGGTTGTCAACACAAAATCAAAGTCTGGTAAGCGAGATGTCGAGCATAAAAGAGTCAAACTTTTTCGCTAAAAGAAATGAAACTTCATACTTGAAAAAGATAAAAGGGTATGAAAGTGAAATTGAAGCTTTAACATGCAAATTAAATGAAAAGCTTCAAGTCATAGACTTAGCTCATGAAATGATGGCTGAGAAAACAAAAGAGAATTCTGAAAAATGCAAAGAGTTGTCAGATGCACAACTCAAAATTATTGAACTTGAACAGAAATTAAGTCAATTCAGAGATTCGTCTTTTGTTATGAAACACATGATGAGTGGGTTAAAGAAAAGTAATGACAAGACCACTGTGGGCTTCCAGGGCTTTAATGAAGTCCCACCTCCTCTTAGTCATGACTATTCTTTTCTACCTGATGAAGATGAGCTAGCAGCCTATATGTCAATTGCACCAAGTAGTTTCGCATCTACATCAAGTCAAGGTGAGGGGTCTGAGAGTGGTGATGCTAGGAAGAACAATAACAAGGAATCTTTGAAAAAGAAAAATTCACCTCCTAAGAGCAAAAATCAAACTTTTGTTAAAAAGATTAATTTTGTTCAAGGTAGTAATATGAAAAATGAAACCGCTGTTATTGAAAAAGAATCAAATGTAGAGTTTGCTAAAAATAAAAACAAAGAAATATCTGAATCAAAGCAAACTGAACAAAATTCTTCCAAGGCATCGTCACCATCTGATAAGGGATCTACCTCAGAGACTCCAGCAAAGAAGTCTTTGAAAAGGAGATCGTGCTTCAGGTGTCACATAAAGGGACATGTAGCTAGTTGCTGTCCTAACAAAAAGACTGAAGCACAAGTTAGTGAGAGAAAGAGAGAGAAGTCACCAGAGAATAGTGGTGACAAACAGGAGAAGGAGTCAAATTCTCCAAAGAAATCTGCTCCTAAGCAACCAGAGAATGTTGCTGTTGGTGTAGATAAGGCTGAAAAAGGAACTCCACAAGTTCCTCGTTTTCAAAGAAATCAACCTAGATTTCAGCCTCGATCTCCACCAGGCAGATTTGAGAGACCTAGAAGCAGTTCACCAAGAATGAACAATCAAAATACAAATAATTTCAGAAGTCAAGGTCAATATCAAAATCGATACCAAAATAATGGTGGTCGAAATTTTTATAACAATGGCTTTAGAAATTACAACAATAATGCTTCTTGGAATCAAAATCAAAATTTTCAAAGGTCAAATAGTCCAAACACACATAGGAACCCTCAGGACCAAAGACCTAGTGGAAATCAAAATCAAATTCCAACAGGTCTAAGATCCAAGACTCCAGGTAGGAGTAATGGATATTGGATGGATGTTCCGGTGGTTGGTGAATTTGGACGACCCAAGACCATTAAGGCTTGGGTCCCCCAATCTAACTAATTTCTTAGTTGGTGTGTGCAGGAGCTGCTAAGGAGGATTATCAACTTATGTTGATAGTGGCTGCTCTAGGCACATGAAGGGGGGTGTGAGATTGTTGATATATATATATATATTTTAAATGATTTAAATTGAAGTTCAAAGTGCTGATTCGACACAGAGGATAACCTGGCAGATCTTTATACTAAAGCATTTGACAGGGCTCGCTTTGAACATTTAGTCGAACTCAACGGGATGAGGAATCCTGAATAACTGGTTTTTCATAAGAATTTTGTAAATAGTTTACTGCTTTTTCTAAAAAATCAAAAATACAAAAAAAAATTGAAAAATCAAAAACATAAAAAAAATATAGAGAATAAAAAATGAGATTTCACTGTGTGAAAAAGAAGAAA
This sequence comes from Helianthus annuus, assembly GCF_002127325.2. Classification (NCBI taxonomy): domain Eukaryota; kingdom Viridiplantae; phylum Streptophyta; class Magnoliopsida; order Asterales; family Asteraceae; genus Helianthus; species Helianthus annuus. Next base: position 128,550,040 of record NC_035448.2, on the reverse strand, counting down.
TGATAGTACATCGGCAAGTTAGACTGTCACACTGAAGTTGAACCATAAATTGCTTAAGTGTGGTAGCAGCTTCATCATATGATGTACCAGTAGGCAAAAAGCATGAAATAATCAACTTACCAATGTGATATAAACTTAAATGAACTGAATATGAGTGGGGAACACATCAGTGGTGTATGGTTTAATGACCTTAATTCTTGCGTTGATAGATTGCCAAAATCTGAAGTTTTGGGTCTTTATACTGTTGTTTTATCTAGGGATATCTTGGTTGTCTGTCTGTTAGAACTAAAATTGTACATGACCCCAGGAAAGAAAGTCACTTGGAATTAGCTCATTTCTATTTGAATGTCTGTATATTTCCCGATACACACAATTTTGATCTGATTCTGAAATCTTCTCTGAAAAAAGTCGTGTACCTCCTCTGCTGCATCCAGATATATGCTGACCTGGAGGTGCTAGGCAACGACAGCTTCTGCTGCATCCAGATACATGCTGACCTAGCTGTACGTTGTCGCGCTATAGATCTAATACACCCGAAAGAGGCCCTCAAGTGCCCAAAAGAAACCCAAGAAACCTATATCAAACTGAGAAAATCTCATTTGATCTGTATATTATACCATCTCTACTAAAGATCTATTTTGTTCTCTTCTCAACCTATTCCCAGTTAAGATTTCAGAAATCTGGATTGGACTTGTGAAATATGTGGTAGGGATGATACTTGCATGATAGAGTGTGTTGTTTATATTTCCAGGATTTGATTAGTATTTATTTGGGTGTTCATAGTTAAGTAATTAAAACATAATGAAACATATTATATGCAGACCTAGATACAGTCAGGATATCTTAAAGGATGACATCAGTATACTCACCTACTACGATGAATCTTTGTGCATACCTTGATCGCAGGGGTATATCCTGAAGTGGGACACACTAATATATCAGTAATTAAAATTACCTTAACGTATCATACGGTAATGGTACTTGAAATGTTCATGCATTTTGTTTACATGGACAAACATACTGGTAATCGTCTTGAACTGCTTTTCACGAAAAATTAAATAAAGAATTATCTAAATTTTGTGAAACAGTTTGATTATGCTGATATGATCTTCTTACCAGTGATTCTCACAAAAATAGAGTGTTTATTTCTTTTGTATTTACTTGCTTTCAGAAAATATAAAAATACAAAAATAGTGTCTTTTTCTTTCTGTTTAAAATTCTTAACGTACGGAAAACTGTTATTCTTGGAGGAATTGTTACCGATAGGGGGAGACGGTGTTAGAAAGTGAGTTCAAAATTTTCAATCAGGCAGGTTCTTGTGTGTTGGACAAAAAGTTTTGCGTGTTGTTGAATTTGAAAAAGCTTAATCTGTTATACAGTTTAACTAATCTCTTGAAAAATAATAATTTATTTCACTTGTGTTGAAAAATTCTTATGGTTTCTCGAGATGTTTGTTTTATAGTATACAGATTGAAGCGGTTTGTTACTGAGAAGTTGCTGTGAAGTGTAAAGATGAGAGTTTGACTGGATGCATGGTAGAACCTCCTTTCTATATTGCAGACAAGATTGAAGAGATTGCAGATTGCTGTGTAAATGCTAAACTGGAGTTTACTCTAATGCTAACGTGTTGAGGATTTGGTGATTGGATGCATCAGCTTAGGGGGAGTCTGTTGCTGACAGTCTGTTGCTGACAGAAGCTATTGAAGCTGAAGCTATCCAAAGACCAAAGACAGTGCAAGATTACTTGAAGATTGCAAGAAGACTGAAGACAAAGTTTTGACTGAAGACAAAGTTTTTATGAAGCTATTGTCAAGGGGGAGTTTGTTGGTGCATATTTGTGACAACAGCTTAGATTTGGTCTTTGGATATCTTGTAATTAGTTAAATGATAAACAGTTAGCGGGTTTAGCTTTGTAATAGTGAGATTATTGATTTTGGGCTAAACTAAACCCATTTGGGTCAAGGGGAAACGATTTGGGCCTTGCCCATGTTGCAAACCCTAGCCCAAATAGTAAACCTTGTGTTATATAAACAAGGTTAGGCTTTAGGGTTTAGGTTAATCAGTTAATCAGCCAAAACAGAATTTTGAGAGACAGAATTTCGTGAGAGTGAGAGCTTGGACGAAATTGAGTGTGTGGTTAGGGTTTGATTGATTGTAATCAGTCTTGATAGATAATCAATAAAACCCGGTTTGATTGAATTGTTGTTTCTGTTCTTCTACTTGTTTTCTGCTTGTTCTGATCAAGAGGATTCCACACTCTTGATTGGAAAGACGATTCTGTGAAGATCCATACACATCAAGGGGACCTACATAAGCTAGGATTAGGATGTGTGTTAATGCAACGTAAGAAAGTGATCGCTTATGCATCAAGGCAATTGAAAAAGCACGAGAAAAATTACACAACTCATGACTTAGAATTAGGAGGAATAATTTTGCCCTTAAGATTTGGAGACATTATTTGTATGGTAGTAAGTTTAATGTCTTTATAGATCATAAGAGCTTAAGATACATCTTTGGGCAAAAAGAATTGAACATGAGGCAAAGAAGATGGATGGAAATCTTAAGTGATTATGACTGTGATATTCAATATCATGAAGGAAAAGCAAATGTAGTAGCCGATTCCTTAAGCCGAAAGTACCATGAGAAACAAAGACGAGTTCGTGCTCTTAGATTAAACCTGCAATTAGATTTAATGGAACAACTGAAAATGTTCAAGAAACAGCGATCAAGGATGATGCTGAAGGAATGAAAGGAAGGATAAAGGAATTAGAGCAAGGAACTGATGGAATTTGGAGATTCCATAAGAAAAGAATTTGGGTACCTAGACAAGGAAACCTACGAGATAGGATATTAGAGGAAGGCCATAAATCTAGGTATACGATGCATCCTGGTAACAACAAGATGTATCAAGATTTGAGGATTAACTTTTGGTGGATAGGAATGAAAAAGGACATAGCTAGTTACGTTTCTAAGTGTTTAACTTTTTCACAAGTTAAGGCAGAACATTAGAAACCTTCAGGTTTACTTCAATAGTTAGAAATGCCTGTATGGAAATGGGAATTAATAACAATGGATTTTGTTACTAATTTACCCAAAACAAGAAAGGGTAACGATGCAATCTGGGTAATTGTAGATCGATTAACCAAATCAGCTCATTTCTTACCAATGAAGTAAACCTTTAGTATGGAAAGACTAGCTAAGTTATATGTGGATGAGGTAGTATCACTACATGGAGTTCCACTCTCCATTGTATCTGATAGGGATAGTCGTTTCACTTCGCATTTTTGGACGAGTTTCCAGCAAGCAATGGGGACACAATTAAATTGAAGTACAGCATACCATCCCCAGACAGATGGACAAAACGAAAGGACGATCCAGACCCTGGAAGACATGTTAAGAGCATGTGTTATAGATTTCGGTGGAAATTGGGATGACTATTTACCATTAATAGAATTCTCCTATAACAAGAGTTATCACACAAGCATCAATGCTGCCCCATTCGAAGCACTTTATGGACAAAAGTGCCGAACTCCAGTATGTTGGGCAGAAATAGGAGAAAGTCAATTATCAGGTCTGAGATTGTGCAGGAAACCACTGATAAGATAACTCAAATCAAGGAAAGATTAAAAACGGCTCGAGATCACCAAAAGAGTTATGCCGATAATCGACGTAAGCCGTTAGAATATCAAGTTGGAGACAAAGTACTATTAAAAGTTTCTCTGTGGAAAGGAGTAGTCCGATTCGGTAAGAAACGAAAGTTGAGCCCAAGATATGTCGGACCTTTTAAGATCATCCAACGAATAGGACCAGTTGCCTATCAGTTACAACTACCAAAAGAAGTAGCCGGTGTACATGATGTATTTCGTGTATGCAACCTAAAGAAATGCTTATCTGATGAATCTCTGGTAGTACCTCTCCAAGATATAGTGGTAAACGAAAAGTTAAAATTTGTGCAGAAACCTCTGCAAATAGAAGATAGAAAGGTCAAGAATCTCAAACACAAGAGATTAGTTCAGGTCAAAGTAAAATGGGATTCAAAAAGAGGACCTGAATATACGTGGGAGCTAGAATCAGAAATGAAAAGAAAATATCCTTGCTTGTTCCAGTAAATCTCGAGGACGAGATTTTAAACAAGGTGGGGAGGATGTAACAACTCACAAAAACGCCCTAAAACGCTCCGTAAGTGAAAACCCGAACCCGTATAAACTTATTTTTATAAAAATCAAATAAAAACTAATATTTTAGTCTGTCGCGGGCCACGACCCATTAAGGGTAGGGCTCCCGCGGGGCGCGAAAGCCTTGAGATGATCCGGATGCGTTTCATGACACGTGTCACACACGTGTCAAGTCTAGGTGGTGACACGGCAGCCCTAGCCGTAGCTAGAGTGTCCCTCGCGGGCCGCGAGGGACTTAACTAAATTGGTTGCGGGGTGCGAGAGAGTCACGAAACTGCTATAAATTGAGCGTTGCATGGCAGTTCACTGTGCACGAAAACTTCTTCTAAATCACCATAATTCTGCTCAAATTAGTGGGGTCAAAGTACCAGAACTCTGCTACGATAATGAGGTATAACTCGATCACTGCTACGATACAATGTCCGATCGATTAAAACCGATCCGATGGATGTTTAAGTGCTGCCTACATTGGGCTATACTTTCTCATTCGTCGTGAGGGTTTCGATCTCGTGAATTATCGTAAATGTTGGATTAAGTTATGAATGTAGTTTCATTTGAATTATATATTTTACTAGGTTTACCAGCTTAAAACCTTTGGCAAGCTTGACCGTTTAAATCTGCAATGTGAGTCATTCTCTTTTTATCAAATTGTTTTGCAAAACCCTAAATGTTTTCCAGTTATATTTACTGTGATTAAGTCTTTGTTATCTTAACTTTCTAATGGTACGTGGGGTTTTGTATACATTACTTATCAAGCGTCACTTTTGGGTGAACGAACCTAAATAGTGATATGATCACAGTCACAGATCCGGTCGAGTGACAACTGGGTCAGATAATTATAAGATAGAAACAATTGTAATCACTCTTAATACTGTATATTATAACAATGTGTCTTTTGTATAAACTGAATGCACTCGCCAGTATTTTTCACTGATCAAATCTTTTTAAAACATGTTTCAGGTGATTTACTGTGAAAAAGGAAAAGTGCCGCGTAGCACTCCAGCTTAAATGAAGTGGCTCAGTAAATAGAAATAAACAAATTTTCTATAATAAGGGGATTTCCCTGTGAAATTCCTTTCTTGTATAATACGGGGTTCGTCCCGATATTAATAATAAAATAATTTGGTGCTTTCTTTTTAAACAGTCCTGTTAAAATTTCGCTGCCAATTAAATACCAATACCACGGGTTTCTGTCCTATGGCTTCTGAACCACGCAAAACCGGTCGGGGGCCGTGAGATACTAGTTTCGGACAATGGGAAACAGTTTGCCGAGAAGCCTTTTAGCTCCTTGTGTAAGGAGTTCAGAATAACTCAAGTATTCAGCTCAGTAGCTTACCTACAGTGCAATGGCCAGGTTGAGAGGTCAAACCGCAACATTGTTGAAGGGATTAAAGATCGATTGGGAAGATACGACAACAATTGGCTCGAAGAACTTCCCAATGTGCTATGGGCAATTCGAACAACCAAGAAGATGAGCCACAAGAAAACACCGTACAGCCTAGTGTTCGGATCAGAGGCTGTAATCCAAGCTGAAATCGGAGTTACAACACAAAGAACATTCAACATCGACCTCGAGTCAAATAAGAAAGAGACGATGTTGAATTTGGAACTCCTCGAATAGGCTCGTGATCAAGCAGTCATACAAGAAGCAAGGTACAAGCAAAAGATGGAATCGTATTACAATACACGGGGAAGCATGAACACTTCAAGCCTGGGGACCTTGTGCTTCGAAACAATGAGGCCAGCAAGAAAGAAAGCCAAGGAAAGCTTGGCCCTAAGTTGGAAGGGCCATATACCATCCTTGAAGCCCACAAGGGAGGATCGTACAAGCTGGCTGATGCACAAGGCAAAAAGCTTCCTCGGCACTACAATGGCAAAAACCTTACAAAAGGTTCCATGTTTAGTCAGAATGTGTTAGAAAGAATTCCAACTAATTGTTCTATTCCCCTTGTAATCGAAGTACTTCGAAATGAATGAATGATGAAGTTTTTATCAAAATTTGTCTTTCTATCCTATAATCAGGTTGAGAACCTAGCAAGAAACTCCATTGCAAGGGCCATGTAAGGGGATGAGCTCCCATGCCACATCGCTTAATAGGTTCAAGGGTTGAATGGACCTATATAAGGGGTGAGTTCCTAAATCAATACAACTCCATGAGACTTAGAAAAATTTTAAAAATATGTCTCATAGACGGGTTTGAGCAGCCTCCACCAAATGTTCCTTAAGCCTTAACATTGGCTTACGAACCAAAAAGACACTAAGTAAATGTCATAAATAGGATAGACATTGTATCTTCTTGTTAAAAATATTCTAAGGCTAAGTGAGTGCAGCACTGAACCCTTTAAGGTATAAATAACAAAAGATGCACGACCTATAACAAAGACAACACACAAAAATAATAAAAATACAAGGAGATAAGTAGAACAACATAGCATAGAAGATGACAAAGTTAAACATAACGAGTTAGACATAATAAAGGCCACGAAGGCCATCAAACCAACAAATTATCTAAAAGCCTTCAAGGATCCAACCACCAAGGGACCTAAAAGCTTTCCTCAAAATAAAACATACAACATTGTTCAAAGACGCTAAGATAGCTACGAATTAATTGTTCAAACATCAGAAATAGACTTAGAGGCTCTGGCTTCACCAGTTTTAGCCTTCTTGCCTTTCTTCGTCTTTTTCACCTTCTTGCCACCATCGTCACCGGCAACCTTAGAGCCTTCGAGGCTTACCTCTAATGAACCCTAAGCAATGTCCGAAAAAATCTCCTCACTAGCACCTGAGTGAGAACGTTTTTCGGACAAAGACTTCAACACTTCAGCACATACAGCCTCGTTGAGGCTAGAGGGTTTCAATTCCTGCAGCACAGAAAGAGGTTTACCAAAACATGACGAAACCTCACCAACATAAGGATAAGTCAGACGCTCCATGCTGATGACAGAATCCTTGAAGGTAGCCAAAGCTTGGGGTTAATAAAAAGGAGATTGATCTTGAGGCTGACTAGACACATCGGCCTTATAACCAGCAACGAAGCCCAGATGCTTGCCATGATTAAGAAGCTTCGTATAAACATCACCAAGGGTTGAGTTGAATTCCACGGAATGAAGAAGGTAGGTAACTACCTGTTGGAGCCCATGTTCATCAGCCACTGGTTATCACCGGTAGCTCGGGAAAGAGAGGCCTTTAAGCCTTCCTTCTCATCCAAAAAGGCTTTTTGCTGAACATTCAAAGTTTCCCTGTCAGCCTTCAATTGAAGCCTATCCGCCTCCAACTTCTTCTTCAAATCATCCAGCTCAACCTCATGTCTTGAGGTTAGTTCATGAACCTTCATCACCCAAGCCTTCTCCTTTTCGGCAAACCCGTCAATCTCTTTCTTCATAGCTGCCATCGACGCTTTCGTTTTGTCTTTATTTTTTGAAAATTCCTTATACTCATGCATCCTCTTACGAAAGCGAGAAACTCCCTCAGGAAGCATGGCAGCAAGATTACTGGCCCTCAGCATCATCCGAGAGATCAGCATATCATCTTCCATTGCTGAAATGGAACCTCGAACCATTGGAGGGGAAAAATTGTTCAACACATCCTCACAAATAGCAGAGGATTTGAAGCTATCCCCAACCTTAACATGCCAGTTGGGAATGTAAATCTCACCAGCATTCCCCTCCAATGAACTTCACCACTCTTTTCATAAGAACCCCCTACAGCAGACACCACGACCTTTTTACCATCTGATTTCCCCTTCTTCCCAACCACCACTGTCAACTCCTTATCCTTTTTCGCTTCAACCTCAACCCCTTGTTCCCCCGAAATCTCAATGTCATTGCTAAGATCAACATGATCAGTAGCAGATGACTGGCTTGGACCCTTCAAACGACAAGATGAATAATGAGTTGAAGGTTTAGAAGAGCTAACCTTCGTGAAACCTTTAAAATTTGGAACACTGACATATTTTCCTCCTGGAACTAACCTACATTCCGCTATCCTAGTAATAGCATCCTCTCCCACACTAGCTTTAACATCTCCAAGAACAACGTCGGAGGTATCGTCAGACTTAATGAAGTCTAGGGCAGACATAACTGTAGCAAACGAATAAAAATGTTAGAAAACATAACTACGCAAGAAAGTAGAAAGGAGAAAGCCAAATAACATACCCTGATCACCCCTCATGAACATAGGGTCTCGATTTGGCTTATCCCATAGAACACTCACAGCAGTAGCGACTAATCAATGTTCAGGTGAAGGACGAAACCGAGAAGGACAACCCCTAAGGGCTTTTAACAACTCCTCATCCAGTTCAGAAACAGAGGGTTCAAGTTCGTTTAGAACGGCATCAGGATGCCCCCACACCATTTTAAACGGAATAACTAACTCAGAGATCTAAAAAAATCGGTCCTTCCAAGAACCAAGAGTAGTCACAAGCGATGAAATCAAAGAAACATCAATTTGAGATGTTTCAAACGTGAACCAGTCACCACTTTTTGCCAATCAAAAAAAGCGACGAAACATTAGCATCGTTGGGTCATAGCCCAGTGCACAGCACAAAACCTCAAAGTGTAAAACCCTAGAAACCCCATGGGGGTACAACTGTCCAAAGGATACACGGTAATACTCCAAAACATTAAGAACAAAGATGGAAAAATGATAATGGAGGTTAGAAAATTCAAAATGGCGACAGTACAAAGCAACGGAACCCGGAGGACACTGATCAATAGGTGTATCACAACCCGGAGCAACCGGATTGACAGATGAATCAATACCCCCAATGTTCATAAAAGGAATCGACTTCCTCTTGTGTTAATCGAGAAAATGTTACTCCCATGTCCTTCCTCGCACCCATTGCTCCAAAGGATGGTCAAGGAAAATCAGAAAAAAGAGAAAAAGAAACTAATCTGGATGATGAAACAAAGAGAATTCAGGAAATCTTGTTGTGAAAGATGCAAGTAAAATGGCAGTCATAAATTTTGAATGATAAATTAAAGGGGTAATTAATAAAACCCCACGGTTATTATGAGATGGGGAAGAGAACCGCCGCCTGAAAAACTGTCATATGTCAAATCAACTATCTAATCAAATTCAAATTAATACCGCCCAAAACCTTAAAGCTGGCAACCCTGGAAGCCTTGAAGCCTTTTAGCAAATAAAAGTATCGTATAAAGTCTGAAGCCTTTGAGCTTACACCCCAAATACCTCTGACTTGGGGGGGCTGATGACGTGGGTAGCTCAAGCTTAATAAACTGGCTAAAGAGCAATACAACTTAAAGGGTTGAAAGGTAAAAGGGTTCGGAAACGACCAAGCTGTAGTGAACAGCAGAAAGCACAAAACAGTGTCAAGTCACATCACACTTTACCTGTGATCTCTCCCACTCAACCGAAAAATGTGCATGTGGGGATTGACATCCTTTTACCCGCAGGTCCGAAGCCTTCAACCTACCAAAAGTGGCAAGCCCTCCACTGCGACATTGGATCACTGGTCAAAGGTTTCTAGTTGGTTCTTTCCCTATAAATGACACTATTTGTCATTCAGCCCAACACTTCCAGAAATCTCACTCCTTCTCCCTAGAACTTGTTCTTTACATGTTCTATTCTTCACTCACCCCAACACTATCACATTGCATACAAACATTCTGTGTTGAATATCCTTCAATCCAGAATTTAAAGCAATCAATAGTAAAGTGATCCAGCACTACGTATTGCATACGTGGGGGGACCCCACAACCTACGTTAGGAAAATTAGAACCCTTGAACCCTTTTGCCTAGCCAGTTTAACCATTATCCTTGGTCTTATATTTGTTGTAGCAACAAATAGTAAAGTAGAGAGTTAAAGTACCCTAGTTTATCTCCAAAAGGTATGAAAAACATGTAAATAGACACACAAATAAAGGATACACGTAGCTAATGTGCCCCCTTCAAACTAAACATTTGGAATAATGTGTAGCTTAGAAGAAGGAAGGTAGTAAATTGAGTAGCCGATAAACCCGTGATGAGTTTGTCAGCAATCTGAGATGTAGTCAGAGCATAACAAACTCTTAAGACTCTATGCAAGCAGCCAAGTACCATATCCTAGATGTAGTGTAAGTTAATCATGTGTTCCCTACGCTGATGAAACACAAGATAGACCGCCAAGTATGTAGTGCCAATGTTGTCACAACAGAGTGTTGATGGATAGGTAAGGGATACCCGTAACTAATGAAGGGAGGAACTAATTCATCAAATCTTGGTTGTAGTGTTAGCTAGAGCACGATACTCAGCATTAGTATTGGAGTATGGAACTATAAGTTGACAAGTTGTTTATTACAGCTCCAAGTAATAAGGTTAGAAGCATGAAACACGTAGTAGAGCGACGATCATCAGGTAACCGCCTAGTTAGCATGGCATGCACATGATTAGTAAGATTAATCAATGCGTGGCGAATAGGAAGCCTTACTAATGGCATATGGAATCTGGACGGGCCAAGATGAGAGAGCCCAAATGATGCTTCGGTAAAGCAAAGGATCATCCATGGGTACAACAAGGTATCGTGATAATTTTCGACCAGATGAGACAAGAGTTAAGAAATGTTTACATTAACCAAGACCAGTGCACTCTAATAAATTATTCAAAGTATCAATGATGAGATTGATGAAGAGCACCTGGCTTCAATTGTGGGGGCACAATAGCGACAAGATAAGAATGATAAAAACTAATCTATATATGTGTACAAGCGTCCCTAGGTCAAGATGAGACAAATAAGAAGAGAAAGAAAGTCATCACCCAAAAGGATGAAGGGTAAAGAGGGCCGATAACTAGCCAATATCTTGTCGCAAAAGTGGCGAAGATAGGTGTGAAGGGAGAGAGAATGGAAAGAAGAACATTAAGGCTCTGATAAAATATTGAATAATGAAAACCATGTAAGATATTATGTAAAATTAACCAACAACACATAGGGATACAATGAAGATAATTACAAATGGAAACCTAATTAAACATGTCTTCTAATTATGCCATTGGTATAACAATAAACCCTAACTAATATATTCTAACTAATAGCCCTCGGAGTTGAAGCTCTTGTCGCCGCAGTTGTGGCTCTTATTACCATAGCTTTGCCATTGTGCCTCTTATCGCCATTGCTATGGCTTTAGATACGTGAGTGTTGTTTGCTACCACATATAGTTTCTTACTTTTTACATTTTTTTGAGTATGTATATTCTTCTTATACCTTCATTGTTTGTTCGGTCTAACGTTCGATTTCTTCCCACTCCAATTATGATAAAGCATTAAGGAAAATATATTAGGGGGCGGGGCACCCATACGAGTACCCTCCCCAGGCTCGAACCAGAGCCAAAACACCATTGCCACCCTTGTAGGTTAGGAGGACAGGTAGAACAACCCATGTGAATGATTTGCTTTTCGAGTTCAACATGACCATTTCATTTGTTTTGACCATTTTAAAAAAATAAAATTTAAAAAATCAAATAACTTTCTCTATATAACCAACCCATTCTACTATTTTAATCTAACACATTCCACTATTTTACCACACTAAACTCTCTCAGTTGTATATTTCTCTCTACAAAAAAAAAATCATCTCGAATGGCAAGGATTTCGTGGACTGAAGAAGAAGAAGAGATTGTGTGGGCTACATCTTGGCTCACAACCCGTAATGACTGAACGCCTCCTAATGCAAGGGCTTCATTTTGGAACCGAGTCTTTCAACAATTTTGTATTCATGTTGGTGAGACCAACCGAATCGTGGATGAACTTAGTTCACATTTCACGATTATCCGTGTGAAAAGGGCAAGATTTCATTCGATGTTCAACAATGAGGAAAATCCCAACAATGACCTCACGAAAGAGGACGTCATTCAAGTGGCGCTCGTCAACTACAAACATATGTACGACCATGGCTTTGAACACGTTTCAGCGTGGCAAATTATTAGGATGTTTGTTTAATTTTATGTAATGTTTAAATTTTATGATTAACGTTTATGTAATGTTTAAGTTTAATTTTTAAGTTTAATTATGTAATAGTTAAGTTTTATGTTTAATTATTTAATGTTTAATTAAAACTGAAAAAAAAATGTTTATGGCAAGGGTAAGACGCCACCAGTGTTTTGTGGCTTAAGGGTAGTTTTTATTAGGGATGAGATTTTTTACCGAAATACCGGTACCGTACCGAATAATCATAAACAGTACCGGTATCGGTGTTAGAATTTTCAAAATTCAGTATCGGTAAATAACGGTATCGGTACCGGTAATTTTTCGGTAAAATGCGGTATTAATACCGAATTTTACTAAGAGTTTTTTTTTTGGCAAATATAAATTAATTTATCATAATCTTGTACTAATATAAAACATAGCCTAAACCTAAAATATCTTATTATCATTTCCAAACTAATCTACGTACTGCGATTAGTCAAAGATTCAAAGCCATCTTCTTCATGGTATTCAAACTTCAAAGAACTACTACAATACTATTAATTATCATTGTTCTTTATATTTTCTATTAATTATCATTGTTCTCCTTTATATTTGCATATTTGCATGAGTTTGGACTCATATGGGCAAGTATATTTGTCAATTCAACCAAAAGGGGTTAATATATTGCTTACATGGCATAGGAATTCGTCATATACTCTTTGTAAAATCACTGTTTTTGTTAAGAAAAAACATGATTAAAAGCTCTTTGATTGTAGTAAATTAAAACTAGAAAAGATGACTTTATGAGTACAGCATAATAAGTTCAAGTTTTGCCATCAATAAATTTAAGTTATATTTTACTCTAAAATTATCTTTTGTTCTTTTGTGGTTTATTTTTTGTGGTCTATTTTACAATCAGTTTGATTATTTTTTTGTATTCGTAAACTAAACATATAATTATTTGAATGCTTGAAATTGAATAGTTTATGAAACAAGTTATGCATAGTGTCAGATTAGGTTTTATTCTTTCATTATTAATTTTTCTTTATTTTATACTTTTCCATTTAGATTTGAATTCCACTAAAGTAATTCTTCTAAGTTGTTTATGGCATCTTCATCATCAGTAAAAAGCATGGAATCCACTCAAGTAAGTTTATTTTTAAAAGCTTTGATTATAAATTATAAATTTATCTTTTCTTATTTTTAGATTCATAATGTCTTTGTGTTTGTTTGTGTAGGGAGACGATACTATTATTGAAGAAACCCCTTGTGTCCAACTTGATAATGACTCGGATTTGGGTAATGTGGAACCAAATTCCAAGAGAAAGAAAGCATCAAATGGGAAAGGAATCCAAAGGAAAGCTCAAAAAGTTGGTAGAGAGAGGGCACCCTATTGGAAATACTTTGATGTGGTTTACCTAGAAGAAGAAGACGGGGTTCAACGAAAGTATGGAAGGTGTAAGTCTTGCAAATCTCATATAAAAGCCGACCCAAATAGAAACGGTACGTCTGGCGTTCGCCAACACTCTACTACGTGTGAAAAGATTCCCGATGTAATTGCTAAGAAAAAACAAAATAATTTAGTATTTAAAAAGGAAGCTAACGGGGAAGGTAGCGTTAGTGTTTGGAAACATGACGAGGTTAGAAAATCCAGTTTTTGTTGAGGTAGCGTTGTTGGGGAACTACCATTTAAGCTTGTAGAAAATCCAGTTTTTGTTGAGTACACTAACGCGTTAAATGGAAAGTACAAATTGCCCTCATGACATAAATTATCTAAAGATATTGGGAAATATTATGTAGATGAAAGAAATAAGTTGATGGCTTATTTAAGTAAGCCAACTAACACTATTCATTTGACCACCGATACTTGGACATCATCATGTCAAAGGGTTAACTATATGGTTGTAACAGGTCATTTCATAGATGATGATTGGGTAATGCATAAACGCATTATTAACTTTAGACCCATTCATAGTCATAAGGGGGATGACATGGCTCGTGAATTGTTAGATTGTATTCACAGTTGGGGGATAGAGAATGTTATGACTATGACCGTTGATAATGCCTCTAGTAATGATAATATGATTGATCTTTTGGTGAAAAAGTTGCCTAATTTGTATGATGGTGGAAAACATTTTCATGTTAGGTGTATGGCACATATTTTAAACCTTATTGTGAAGGATGGATTATTGGAACTTAACCATCATGTTGAATGTTTGTGAAAGGCCATTAGGTATGTTAGACATTCCACACAAAGAATAACTAATTTCAAAAAGTGCATGGAAGATTTGAATGTTGATCCAAATAAGTTTTTATGTGCTGATATGCCTACGCGGTGGAATTCCACTTATGAGATGTTGAAAGTTGCCGTAGATCTTAAAGAGGTGTTTTTTGCTTATGAATTTAAAGACAACAGCTATCATCATGATTTAGACAAATACCTGAAGATTCCGAATTTAAGGTGTGCAAAGCATTGGTTGAGTTTCTAGAAAAATTCAAGATCAAAACGGAAATTGTGTCGGCATCTTCAAAGCCCTTAGCTCATATTTTTTTAGAGAAATCTTAGATGTAGACAAACATCTACGTGAGTGGGCGGTCCACTTGGAGTTGGATTTTTATGTAATGGCGGGCGCAATGCGCGAGAAATAGAATAAGTATTGGGGAAAATATGACAGGCTTAATGACTTTATGTATTTTGCTATTATCTTAGATCCCACTATGAAGTTATTTTTTCTTGAACATTGTTTTACAAAGTTGATTAGGTATGACATAACAAAAGAAAATCCTATGTCTAAAGAAGCAATTGAAAAAAAGGTGTCAAGTATGGTGCAAGAGATTAAGAACAGGCTACATGGTTTGTTTAAAACATACAAAGAACGGTTCGATAAGGTTGTTAATAACTCGGCATCTCAAGAAACGCGTAATGAAGATGTTGTGGAATATGATGGTGAGAATGATTTTTTTGCGGAGTTTCTAAATGTGGATGGAAGTAACTCGGTTGCAATAGAAACCGAGTTAAAGAGGTACTTACAAGAACCGAGAGTTGATTTTAGTAAACGGTTTGACATACTTACATGGTGGAAACATAATGCTATTCGATTCCCAGTCGTGTCTCGGATGGCTAGAGGTAAAATGTTTTTATCTTTTTCAAGCCTCTTTACATTTTTTTTGTTACATTAATTAGGCTTATTAACAATGTCTATTAAATTATTAGATATTTTGGCAATTCAAATTTCCACCGTCGCATCCGAGTCGGCGTTTAGTACGAGCGGTCGTGTCCTAGACGCATATAGAACAAGATTGTCAAGTAATATTGTGGAAGCTTTGGTTTGCACTCAAGATTGGGTGAGAAAATCGAGAAAGCCAATTATTGATGACATAGATGATATTTTAAAGGACAATGATATTGCCATAGGTAAAGTAGTTCATATTTATTCAATGGTTTGGTTGTCAAATAATTTGTAGTAACTTTCTTTCTTGGTTTTCTACAGAGATTGAGGATGCGATAAACAAACAAAACGAAAAAGGAAAAGGGAAAATGCAAAGCGATTAGCGATATCAACTTTCTTTTGTTTGGTTCTTTTTAATCAGTTATGAATTATGATGCTTTTTTTAGACATGTTGGAATTTGGATCTTAAAATTCGAACTCATTTATGGTTTCCTTTTGATTTTTTAGTTTTTACTACATACATTTGTCTAGTTTTCCCACTATATATTTACATGATTTTTTTAGGTAAACCAACGGAAAACACAAAAGCGGTACCAATGCGGTAAAACACTGAAATACCGGTACCGATACCGGTACCGTACCGTTACCGAATTGAGAAATTCGGTACGGTATTCGGTATCCACTTTTCCTCAATTACGGTAATGGTATTTTCGGTATCGGTACCGGTACGGTACCGGTATGATACCGATCTCATCTCTAGTTTTTATGATTTTTGACATGGCGGGAATTGATTGGTTGGGGCAAGAGTTCTACCCTTGGGTGCCTCTTTCCCCATAGTTAAGATTTATTACTAGGTCATTACCATAATTAGGAGATATGATTTGATTAGGTTTTCTTTGTAGTTATTCTAATTATATGTGTATAAATTATTGGTTAATTTTACACAATACCTTATGAGTTTTTTCATTATTCTATACCCAAGAGATAGAAGCCTAGACCCCAATATATAGCCCAAGGACAATACTTATATTTCTCAAAGAACAACTCCAATATCAAAGGACAATACTTATATTTCTCTAAGTTTAATTGTTACAATGTACAAGTTATATGTAGGAATCAAATACAATAAAAAATTTTATCAACTTGGAGACTTATCTCTTGCAAATACATGTAGACTATATAGATATTTTATTCCTTTATATATATATATATATATATATATACATATATATATAGGGGAAGGTTCAAATGAAAACCGCTAGTTATTGTGAAAACTCGAAAACTAACTAAAAAAGCCAAAAAAACATACCAAAAATTTGTTTTGTTTTTTTTTTGCATAATAATTTTCGCAGGTTTTTTTATATAAAAAAAATTTTCAAAAAAAAAAATTGTGTAGTGCACATGTGTAATACTACACATGTGTATGTGTACTACACATGTGTATTATTACACATGTGTACTACAAATTTTTTTTTTTTTTGAAAAAAAGTTTTTTTTCATATATAAAAACCAGCGATTTTTATAAAAAAAAATTGAAAAAAAATTGTGTGTTTTTTAGGCTTTTTTTAGTTAGTTTTCGAGTTTTCACAATAAAAGTGGTTTTCATTTGAACCATCCCCTATATATATATATATATATATATATATATATATATATATATATATATATATATATATATATATATAATTTAACACTCCCCCTCAAGCTGGAGCATATATGTTGATCATGCCCAGCTTGTCACAAATAGAGTAAATTATGTTTCCGGGTAAAGCTTTGGTGAAGCATTTGCTAGCTGATTTCCGATTCTGAGATGAGGTGGTGTAATAGTTCCATCTTCAAGCTTCTCCTGGGTAAAGTGATAGTCAACCTCTATGTGTTTGGTTCTTTCATGAACACCGGGTTATTTGCAATATGAATAGTTGTTGTCTTAGCACAACATAGATTCATGGGTTTTGTATGACTAATCCCGATTTCACCAAGGAGATACAATACTTTGCTTCTTGCTTTTCCATGACACAAGATTCCCTTCAACGAAAACACAATTCCCAGTAGTAGAACGTCTGTTTGTCGGGTCCCCATTATAATCCGCATCTGCAAAGCCTTCTACTGAATAATGACCATGATTTTTGTACAAGATGCCTCGTCCTGGAGCTCCCTTCAGGTACTTAAGGATGTGACAAACAACTTCCCAATGTGTAGTTCTTGGTGATGACATTAACTGACTGACCACACTAACTGGAAAGACAATATTTAGTCTAGTAATGGTCAGTTAGTTTAACTTACTAATGATTCTTCTGTCTTTTTCTGGATCTTCAAGAGGTTCATCACCATCTGCTTTCAATTTCAGATTTGGTATCATTGGCGCATCATAGTTCTTAGCTTCAATCATCCCAGAATCTTTTAGAACATCCAAACAATATTTCCGCTGATTTAGACAAATCCCTTTTCTACACCGAGATACTTCAATACCCAGAAAATACTTTAATGTTCCTAAATCTTTAGTCTGAAAATGAGCTCTAAGAAAACCTTTTAATTTCTTAATGCCAACTTCATTTCTCCCTATAATTACAATATCATCCATGTATACAACTAGAAGAATGTATCCCGATTTTGATGAATTAAAGAACACCGAATGATCATATGAACTTCTTTTTAAACTTAATTTAGTAACCACGGTACTGAACTTCCCAAACCAAGCATGAGGGGATTGCTTAAGACCGTATAAAGATTTCTTTAACCTGCATACTTTACCCAACTCCCCTTGAGCAACAAACCCGGGTGGTATTAAGTTGATACAAACCCTAGTTATACGTGGCGGCCAATGAGATAAATATACGAATGGATGCTAACTTAGTAACCGGATAAAATAACTCAGAATAATCTATCTCGTAAGTCTGAGCATAACCTTTTGCAAATAGATAAACCTTTAACCGAGTAAGAGAGTCGTCTAGATTAACATTAACAGTGAATACCCTTTTAAATCCAATTACCTTTTTGCCGACAGGTAAATATACTAAAGTCCATGTATTATTCTTCTCAAGGGCTTTCATTTCCTCAACCATAGCATTACGCCATCCAGAGTGGGCTAAAGCTTCACCTGTTGTCTTAGAAATAGGAATTGAATCGACAGTGGAAACAAGTTAACGAGAAGTTGTAAATAATTTGTCATATGAAACAAAGGAAGCAATAGGATAGGTACATGTACATTTACCTTTTCGGGGAGCAATGGGTAGGTCATTGTCAAAGGAATCACTGGATGAATCTGTCTCCGAAGTGGACGGTTCAGGAACAAGATCTGAGCGATGTCCTTGTTGATATACTTGAAGAAACAGGAGGTTCGTTGGGAACTGGAGGTTGTTAAGGATCAGATGGAGTTTCTTGGGAGGAAATAGGTTGTTCAAATACAAGGGCTTGATTAGGTGCTAGTGAATCATAAGTTTTAGATGGTCTCTGTGGGGTTATAGTATGAGGATTGACGTGTGTCGAGTGTGTACAAATTTTTACTATATTTTTAAGTACTTTTTACTCTTTTATCAAGCTTTAAATTTATAAAACACGATATAAAACTATCACTCTCTAAAACATGCTAGGGCAAGTGCACCCATCGTTGGCGTAGTATAATGATGGTAAGATACCGAGGTCGTCTAAGGACACAAGAGCTTTTAATACCGGATTATCTTCAACGTCTAATCTAACCAAATTTTTTAGAAAAGATTTTCAATTAAGTAAATAAAGAAACAAAGTAAATAAAAAAAACAGATAGACAAGATAGAATCTCTTGGTTCCGACTTGTCATTTATGTATCCTTTGATGATTTCCGCACTTTGGGTTTTTTAAGAGATTATCTTAGTTATAGTGGCATGTCCCTCTTTTCGAGGCAACGTTACCCTCAACCATATTGGTCTGAGTCAGCAGGGATACAGTCCTGCAAGGCCGGATTATTGAAAAATAATTAAGTTATTTATGCAAAATGTGGCATGTCCCTCTTTTGGAGGCAACGCTACCCTCGGCCATATTGGTCTGAGTCAGCAGGGATACAGTCCCACAAGACCAGTTTAAAGTTTTAATAGTAGTTTATTTATAAGGGATTCAAGCCGTTCTTACTTCCCCCAATTTGATGATATTTGCCTCAAAGGAAGTCCTAATAAGCTTGAATCAAGTGCTCGCATGATATATACACTGAACGAGGCAAAAGCTTTACTCAAACCACCCTTCTAACCCCCTTCCAAGCAGTTAACGCGCTTTATATTGACCATAAAGACACGAATGAGTGAATCAACAAAACATGAAGAGATGATAGAATAAAGTTCACTTTCAATATAAAAAACTAGTTATTAAAGTCATTAATACATACTCAAATAAAAATTTACTAAAGCTTGGAAATTAAAAGTAATACATAAATGATTTGTTTTCACCAAGTGATGTAAGAGATTAGCCAAGCATGGCCTTTGTTTGACAAAAACTCTTACTATCAATCTTGGATCCTGAGACAACTACACACACTCTAAGGATGGATGATGAATGAATGTGGTGGATGATGGTAGTAGTGGTGGTGGAGTGGTGGCAGGTGTGAGAGAAGTGGTTTGCCAAGTGATGAGTTGCAAGTGAACCAAGCATCTCTACTTATAGTTGGAAACAGCAGATTCACACGTCCTCGTGCCTGGTAGGCACGGCCCCGTGTCCTTCTCCTTCTCTGTCTTCATTTAATGCACTTGTCAGTCCATCTACACACACAACCCCGTGTGTCAACGGCACGGCCCCGTGGCCCTTGTACTTGCTGTACGAACCCATATTTGCAAATCTGAGAGTTGACCACGGCCCGTGTCCATGAGACATGGCCCCGTGTCCCTTGTTTGTATCTGTTTGTCTTTTTCTTCAGGGAATCTTTAGTGGGGCACGACCCCATGCCTGGCAGGCACGACCCCGTGCTTGGGTTCCGCTTTGTTGTTTTTGTTCTTGGGGTGAAGCTTGGAGGGTCGGTATAGTGTATCAACTTCCCTTCTTCTGTACTTATGTTGGTTTTTGTCATTAAGTTGTTCCTTTTATACGTTTAAGCTCTTTTAATCCTGAAAATCAAAAGTAAACAAAGAAACACACTTTTTCCAACATTAGAACTAAAAGGGGCTGTTTTATACCTTATTTGATACAATTTATATGTTGCATTTGGTGCATATCAAGGATACATAAGGAACTCGTCATTTTCCCTAATTGGATGTGGATATAATACAAAGAATAAAGGGACTTGTACATGGAAAGTAACATCCCGAGAAACAAAGTATCGCTGAAGAGTCGGAAAAAAACATCGATAACCCTTTTGGACACGACAATAGCCAACAAATACACATTTAGCAGATTTTGAATCTAACTTAGTAGGATGAGAATGTGTATCATGGACAAAACAAGTACTTCCGAATATCTTAGGAGGGATTGGATATTAAGGTTTCTCAGAACACAAAACCAAAATGGGATATCACCATTTAAAATAACTGATGGCCTCTGATTAATAAGAAAACAAGTTGTGGATATTGCATCAGCCCAAAATGGTTTTGGAACAGTCATTTGAAACAAGAGTGCTCTTGCTACTTCAAGAAGATGCCTATTTTTATGCTCAGCCACTCCATTTTGGGTTGGGGTATGAATGCACGATGACTCATGGACTATCCCATTTTACAAACAGTACGCCTGAAAAGGTTTTGAAAAATATTCTTTTGGATTGTCACTTCGCAAGGTTTTAATAGAGATACTGAAATGTGTTTTTACTTCAGCATGTAAAGAGCAAAATTGAGAAAATTCTTCAGAATGATTTTTCATAAAATAAAGCTAAGTTACATGAGAGTAGTCAACAACAAATGAAACAAAATACTTAAAACCAAGCTTAGACGGAACAGGACACAGACCCCAAACATCATAATGAACTAATTTGAAAGGGGACGTAGCCCGCTTATTGACTCTAGGACTTAGATAAACACGATGGTGTTTAGCAAACTGACACGACACACACTGCAAAGATGACAAATCCGGGACACAATTTCTTGAGAGTTTGGAAGGATGGATGACCTAATCGACAATATGCTTCAAATGGTGACGAACTTGAATATGCTAGATAGAAAGGTGTTTGAGTTTCAAGCATATATAGGCAATCAGATTCTTGTCCTTTACAAATAATCCTCTTTGTTGACGATCCTGAAAAATACAAGAATCGGGAAGGAATAAGGCACTACAATTGGAATGACAAGTAATTTTACTAACAGGTAGTAAATTAAACGGAAAATTGGGTAGGTTCAAAACCAAGGATAAATGGATTGACGGAGTAATGCTTGCCCTACCAGGCCCAAGTACTTTTGGGGTAGACCCAAGTACTTTTGGAGTTGACCCATCAATAATAGTAACATAAGGTGATGGTGCATGTTTTTGAATAGTCAGAAAGGAGCTGAGGATTACCAATCATATGTTCAGATGTGTCACACCACAACCGATGGCGGAATCATCGGAGTGAGACGAAAACGAGATTGCAAGAGACTTCATAACACTGTTTGTGACAAGTATTTATAAATCAAAATTTCATTTCATTGCTAAAATTCAAAGTACATTGTTTGGAAATAAATTACAACAATTTAATCAAGAAAACGAAATACAACGTAAGTACTAAATTTGGAGGTGCGTTTCTAGTCTCCCTGCTAGATTTCATTCATCATCATCATCATCATCAGTTTCATGCAATACGTATTAAAATAGATGTCAACACATAAAGTATTGGCGAGCATACAAGTTTGAGTACTAGCATATGTATAAAAGTTTAAACAAATCCACATGGCATAATGGTTATCTAGAACTAACGTACGATACTAGCATGCAACTATAAATGTCAACCCAAAGATTCTCGCTAGCGTAATCTTATCGTAGCAATGATAAGACCGTTTTTTTAACTTAACATGACCTCAAGAATACGGGCGGTGCGTTACTCCTACAGCTCTATACATGTTAAGGGAGGCCTGTACGAAGTTAATGATAAGTATAAAGCACAAGAATAGTCTAGCATATACAAATTCAAGTATAACGTATTAAGCATGTATATTGGATTGTTTGTTTGTGTTTTAAGCATAAAGTATGTGGTTGTGTGAGTTTGATAATGTATATGTATTGCACCCAAAAGTGTTAAAATAAAAAGGGTCATGTACACTCATGGTTTTGCAAAGTATTCCTAGCAACCGAGAGCTTGACGAGCGTTTGAATTTGGAACACCGAAGTTACCCTACAAGGGGAAAAAGGAGGTGTGTGAGTAGTTAGATTTAGCGAAGGATTCGGATTCGGGATTTACGTATAATAAAGTATATGTGTGCAAAAAAATATATCTTGTCTTAAACACTCGTTTTGACACTAAGTTTTATGTGATTTCATGGGTCCTAACTTGCCCATTAGAATCATAAACGAGGAATTTAGAACGAAGATAGAATAGCCTAAGTTCATAACACTTAACCATAAATCGGTTAGTAACACGAATTCGGCTAGATATATATTTTATATTATATAGTAATAGTCCATCATATAATATCATAATAAAATTCATGAAGTCAAGCATGGAGGTATGAAATACCTCAATGTATGATTCACTAAAGTACAAAGTTTACTAACATAGTTGGTAAACCCGGTTGGTCATGAATGATAAGAACATAAACTAATCTACTAACATACTAAGTAGCCGTATAAGAACAACCCGGGCGTGTCATACCCAACATAGCAAATGTTGGAGGCGAGGCGGGGTTATCTTACTTTGATTCTTGGAAGCTACTTAGGTATTCTTGCCACTAAAACAAGTGAGGTAGGTGGAATCATGGTTGGAAAGCCAAGGCTTCCATTGTTCACACCTTCACCGAAACACAAGTCTTTCAACTTTGAAGGTTGAAAGCTTGGATGGTTCCAACACTTTGAAGTTACTTGAGACTTTTTAGGGCAAGATTTATAAAGGATTTGATATTTGTTTCTTGTGGAAATCAACCACTACACAAACCCATAACTATGAGCTTAGTTGGGAGCATGGTGGGTACAAGATTCCACTAGGTTTCAAGTAAAATATACATGAAATAAAAAGATACATTAAAGCAGAATATTTATACTACTTTAGACCTCAAATGTGGTGGGGTTCCATATTAGTTTGCCATGGCAAACTTGTGGAAACCTTCCTGTAGGTTGCCCAAATAGTTTGAAAGAATAAATGAAGAAGAAAGATGTAGAAAAGTGAGTGAAAACTCACTTAGAACACTTAGAGTTTTCTTCCTTGCTTGGAAGACTTGAGAAAATTTGGGAGTTTGAGAGAAGATTTGGTGTGTGGAAAACGTTTAGGAGGTGGTGGAGGCTTGTATTTATAAGTGGGGATTAAGGTGGTTGGGAGCCTCCACGATGGCCACCTTTATAGGAACTCGATCCCCATAATTACCATGCGAGCCTCCACGATGGCCACCTTTATAACCACCTCGATAACCATCTCATGACCCTCCTCAAAGCACCTCTATACCCTCCTGGATTTGACTAGGGCATTAGTACTTGTTGGAAGAGCCGAAAGGGCTGATGTAATAGTGGGTTGAAAAATAAGAAGTGTCGAACCTAAACACACTCAGCCGTAGCGAAACCGAATGTTAACCTGCTAGGCATTAAATGCCCTGACGATCAAGGAGGTTCTTAACAGTAAGTATGAAGCATGTCATTGCCGACAGAAATTTAACCGATAAAATACCCACCTATAGAGTAGGATCTTAACACTAAAAGTATGAAGCATGTCAACGGTGACATAAATTTAACCAATAAAAGACCCACCTATCGGGTGATTCTTCGGACTAGCAAACAATGCCCTGGTCACAAGATCGAGTAACCATAGGGTCATAAAGACAGGGAAGTGGGGAGTTGTGATACTCAAGAGGGGACTACGAGGGTTGTAGCAAATAAGAATGATCAGAAGGTATGGTGGCAGTGGAGACTAGGGTAGCTTGAGTGGAGGGAAGATAGATAATTGTCTAATGGAATGTTATTGTCGAGATGTGTAGGTTCGACATGTGTGAGGATACAACTTGAGTGTTGACAGAAGCATACATGAGAAAAAGGGACAGATTTAGACGAGAGTTTGTTTGGTTGGTGATTACCGAGAAACAGATTACACAAACACCCAAATGCACATAGGATTGAGTAGGCATGATTAGAGTGAAACATAACCTCACATACGAATGAGTGATCGAATGTTTTGCAAGCAAATGAATAATGAGAACGACGGTTGTGTCATAGGCATCACACTATAGAGTATAGACAAATAAAATAGTAAAGCTCGATAGATAACATTTTCCATTTACAATGCAAATTAGATCTTACTACTCGCTGCAATACTTGCATTTATACAGATTTGGGGTTTTAGCAGGCGAAATGATTGTATACACACCAGGGCATTGTTTGCTAGTCCGAAGAATCACCCAATAGGTGGGTCTTTTATTGGTTAAATTTCTGTCGCCGTTGAAATGCTTCATACTTTTAGTGTTAAGATCCTACCCTATAGGTGGGTGTTTTATCGGTTAAATTTCTGTCGGCAATGGCATGCTTCATACTTACTGTTAAGAACCTCCTTGATCGTCAGGGCATTTAATGCCTAGCAGGTTAACAGTCGGTTTCGCTACGGCTGAGTGTGTTTAGGTTCGACACTTCTTATCTTTCAACCTATTCGTTTCAGGTCTTAGCTCCACATGTTCTAAAGTGAATTTAAACAGCTATAAACTGCTGATTAAGAATGTATTCAACATCCAATATTTGAATGTTCCACCCTCCTAAATTGCTTAATTAAGAAATAAAAATCATTGCAAGAATCTAGTATTTGTGATCATATATAACACGTTATAGAGTTATGAAAAGGAACATAAACAGAATTTGTGTGGCAACCCGGCCTCCATCTAAGTTTAACTCGTGCTAGAGTACTACTTGCTTTGCTTCTAGCTGAACCCGTCACGACCGGTAGCTAACCTTTTTAGTTGCAGCAAGTCATACTCTTTACAATGTTCTAGAAAATACATGCAAGAGAAAGAAAATTGTCATCCACCAAGCAGGACCGATAAGTAAACATATGCTTACGGCTCCAAGCGCATGCTTACATGGTAAGTTCGCAAAAGAAAGTCATGAAAATGGAAATAATTATCATGTAGATACCCTCACAGCGCATCACGCGCAGCAATTCGACACGTTATAGCATCTCCCAGGGTTGATATGCCCAGTTCTACTCCTGTTATTTTGTAGTGCTGTTGAATGCGAAACAAAATACGATTACTATTTCATGCAAGGTTAAATAAATACCTGAATTAATGCAATAAAAATTTAATTATCGAGTTGATAAAAGAGTTGTCGCTAAATATTTATCAACGAGTAATGAAACTGCATTTTGTAAAACACACAACGCATGACACACCTTTTGTATTTGTGGCTTGTTTGCTTTTCCTTCCAACTCTTCTAAATCAATTTCCTTGCCTTTAATAAGTGTCTTCATGGCAGTCATCTACAAAAAACAACAAATCATCTTAGCGCACACACAATTGATCAAAAACACATTCATATGATGGCAGGATGACGTCACCTCTTCTTCTAAAGCACCAAACCGAGCAACAAGAATGTATGTGGTGCTATCAGATATGCCACAACGTTTTAACGACTCAGAAATCTGGTAAAAGCAAAGATATAATAAAGCACATATAAGGTTGATGTATTTTAATGATGCTACAGTCAAAAGAGTTATTACATGTTTAGAGCCCGAGTAGTTATAAACAAGCTCAGAGTGAAGAGTACGAGTAGTCAACGAGTCCCTTGATTTAGCTACTAGTGTTTTATGAGCAGCTGCTAAAACGGGAAAGATATCTGGGATCTAGAGATCGTATCAGTGAATTTTGTGTTAGAGATTGAATATTTGAGAAGTTTATATGAGAAAGCTTTTAAAGCATGTTTACCAGAGATGCATTGAGAAGAGCAACTTCAGGTTCTAGTGTTCCAGCTTGCATCAGCTCCAAAAGTTCCCTTGCAAGTATCAAAGTCTATTTTAGATATTTCACCTAATCGTAACCAAGTTTTTTCAGCATTACAATAAAGTCACTCAAACTTTTTTCTAACTACAAAAAACAGTATTGTTCCATTGTTGTTAGATTGTTTAATACATGTTAATATATCTATAAAATATATGAATCATGGTTGCTCCTTGGTGATTTTCTTGTTCAAATTTAACCAGAAGTAGGGAGATAACAGGGAAAAAATCACTAAATAATAAGAGGTCTCATGATTGCGTTAACCTGAAGTAAAGTTTCACAAAACAGTAACCCAATTTCATACATATTAGATTTAAGCTATACAGTTTAAGCCGTCCAAAATCAAATAGCGGTCAAGGTCCGCTATTTGATAGAGGTTATAGCGGTGCTATATCGGTAATTTTTATATCATGCAGAATTTATGTGTGTATTTATAATAATTATATCAAAAATTCAAAACATGAAAGTGTCAATATTTGAACTATGAAGAATAATGATCTCAGTAGCCTCCTTGGTTTAAAAAGCGTACCTGAGGCGCCCTGAGGCGTGAGGCGCAGCTTCTGGGGCTTTTTCGCTCAGCGCCCTGTGTAATTACAAGAAGCGCCCAAAAGGCGCAGATTTTTGGGTTTTTTGGGGGCTTTTTGGCTTGAGGTGCGCGCCTCATGTATCTGAGGCGTTTTTCTCAAGAAAAAAGTTGTACCTTGGGTTTTTTGACTTGTACATGTAAGTAAAATGGTATAAAAGCCTTATTTATAGCTATATATAGGTTAAAAGAAGTTAAAACCTAAGGGATATGTATGGGATATATAAAAAAAAATATATAAACACCTTGCGCCTCGGGTATGAAAAGCACACCGTTTTTGCGCTTCGCGCCTCAATTTTAGACCTCGTCGCTTTTCCGAGTTGTTTGTTAGAAACTATGTAGTCAAAGAGACAAAGGCGCACAAGGTGCTCCCCTAGGCGCCCAACACAGCCATACCGCCTTGCGTCCATCAAGACACGCAACAGCTAAAACTGGTCTGAAAGACTGAAACCTTAGTTTTAAAAAGCGCGCCTGAGGCGTGCTTAAGCGTGAGGCACAACAAGGCGCACACCTTGGGACTTTTTCGCTTAGCACCTAGAGTAATTACAAAAAGCGCCAAAAAGGCGCGCTTTTTTGGGTACCTGAGGCATTTTTATGCATCTAATCGTTGTACCTTGGGTTTTTTGGCTTGTACATGCAGCTAAATGGGGTGTTTGGCCTAGCTTTTTTAACAAAGCTTATAGCTTTTTTAGCTTTTTTTTTTTACAAAATAAGCTTAACTTGGTGTTTGGTTTAGCTTTTTAAACTTATGCTTATTAGCTGATATAAGCTAATTTGAAGAAGCTTATTTGAAGATGGTTTTTTAGCTTATTTGAAAAAGCTTATTTGTGTAAGGATGTAAGTTACTCATTTGCCCTCAAATGGTGGTGGATTAATAATTATTGAAGCAACTTATTACTGTAACAAATTAAAGAATGGTGGATTTAACAACTTATTAAGACTTGTAGAATATAAGCTAATCCAATCACTTAAAAAGAGCTTATCAAATGATATATTTTGGGTAGGGAAAACTAAAAAACCTATGGGATATAAAAAAAATATTTATAAATAGCTTGCGCCTCATGTACGAAAAGCTTGCCGCTTTTCCGCTTCGCGCTTTGCGCCTCGGTTTTAGACCTCGTCGCTTTTATGCGCATCTCGCCTTTTAAAACCAAGACTGAAACATCCAAAAATGGCCTTGAATTAGCCTAAACTAGCCATAAACCAGCCTAAAGCATGTCCAAAACCCCTAAAAATAGCCTGTTTACACTGTGTGTCTTGCTTAAAAATGGACTAACGAGCTTAGATTTGCAACTATTCTTTCTTCTTAATGAGTTAATTCTCAAATTTCATAGAATGTAAGTTTTTCTAACGCCAAATTTCGTAGAATGATTTGTAAGCCAAACAGAAAGTTGTTTGCTAGTCAAAATTACATAAAATTGGTTAAATGTCAAGGACAACAAACACAAGTGTTGGGAAATAAAAAGCTAAACATAGTGCTTATGTGCTTAATTTTTTTATTTATGAAAAAACAGTAAATGATTGATTGAAGAAACTGAATATATGCATATAGACGTTCAATTTAAACAAATTATATCTCAATTACACATAAATTTAGTCGAAAAAAGAGTGCAGAAATAGTACTTGGAGTTAGCGACATCTGTGAAGAGAGCAACTGATAGAGTGGTTCCAGATAGCTCGTAAACTTTCATATCTGCAAATGAAATTGGAAGAAAGCTTCAATTGGCTGCGATAGAAGAAGATAATTGGTGATTTTGGGAATTAGGGTTTAGGGCATGTTTGGGATAAGACTTTTCTAGAGATGGACAAAAAGTAGCTTTGAATTTCCAAAACCGGTTACTGAATTAAGCCAAACCGGTTTAAGTTTCAACTTTTAGGTGCTGTTTGTTTTTTCTGAGCTAAAACGTCTGCAGTCTGCGGACCACATCTGCAGACATCTGTAGCAGAAGTGCTGGACCAAATGTCTGCAGTCTGCAAGAAGAAGACTGTTTGTTTTTTTACTTCTGCAAAATGTCTGCAAACTGTTGTTTCTCTCCCATTTCTACTAATCAACAAACAACCAAAGGAACAAGACAAAAACTAAGAATAAAAAATCACAGCAATGAATTTATATCTAAATTGAATGTCTTTAACATTTTATGGATCAAGACAAAAACTTTGACCTAAAATTTACTACCCATCAATGAATTCTGTAACAGTGAATTCTTAAAACCAAACAAAAATTTACAAACTGTATAATTAAATCTTATTTTAATGAAACCAAACCAAAGAAGTTTTTTAGGAATTATTATATCATGATATGAGAAACTACTAGGAAGATGATGATGATGATAAAACAACGTTTGCCAACAACAGGTTTCTTGGGTTATCGGTCTATCCAAGTGAATTCTTAAAACCTAACAAAAATTTACAGCAAATTAAGTTCAAATATCAAACACTTTGTATCAGTGAATTTTTCTAAAATCACAAAGATGAAGTTTAATTAATAAGAGAGTAAAAGTAAAATTAGAGTGTACCTTTGTTGTTCTTGAGTGTGGAGATCAAAAGGGGAGAAATTAAAGGGCTTTTTTGTGGTGATTGACCTTCGATGGGCTGAGACGACGTGGAGGGGCTGAGGCGGCGTTGTGGGGGGCTGGGGTGCGACGTCGAGGGTTGAGGCGGCGCCGGAGGTGGAGCCGGAGGCGGCGCCGGAGGTGGAGCCGGAGGCGACGCCGGAGGTGGAGCCGGAAGTGGAGCAGTGATGGCAGACGTGGAGAGGTGGGAGAAGATCGTTGGGTAAGGTTGGAGAGGAAACTAGGGTTTTATTTTTGATGGAGAAGATCTGTGAAGAGGTAAAAAGAGATAAGGCAACATCTGTGTAAAAAAGATGTGAGGAAGAGGTTTTTTTAATGAAAACTTTTTTAAAAAACAAACAAGCTGCAGATCTTTATGTCTGCGTGTGATCCGTATGGGGAAGAGAAAAGAGTTTCTGAAGTACTTTTCTAAAAAAAACAAACACCCCTTTAACCTCATGTAAACTGTCAATTTGTATTTCGATTCCTTCGAATCCATAATTTGTTTTAGAAAGAATTGCATATTTCTCCTTAAAAAACTGTTTAATTGCGTATTTACCCAACTTAAAATTAAAATTGCATATATCCCCTTCCTTAACTATTAAAATTGAATATATCCCCTTCATTAACTAATATAATTGCAAATTTACCCATTTTGATTTATTTTTATTAAAAACAAGTTATATAATGACTTTTTTACCTTTATTTTTACTAAAACTTAAAAAAAATAAATATTTATTCATTTTTACTAGTCTTTGTGAAATTTTCACAATTTTTTTTAAAAAAAAATCATATTTAGTCATTTTTACTAAAACTTAAACACTGAAATAAACCGCTAAACTAGTAAAAATCTACAAAAACTAGTAAAAATGAATAAATATTTGTTGATGTTTTTGACCGGTATAATAATAATAGTATTATTTTTAATATACCTGAAAATATCTATTTTTTAACAACAAATTACACTATTTTTAATATACTTTTATTGTTTACTAATTACTGCATTTTACAGGATTTTAACCCTTCACTTTTAGGGTAAAGGAAATATACCTTATCACCATAACATATAAGGTTTGACTAATTACTGCATTTTTAGTTTAACAATTGTAAAGTAGCTTCTCATTTCTAAGAAGATCAAGGACAACCGTAAAATAAGGTTTGACTTGGTTCATAAACATGAACAAGTTTTTGCCATAGACGTCGGCCAAGTCTACTTTATTTTTGTTTTTTTAGATTAGAGGATTTTATGCTTGAATATACGCTTGTTATTTCTTTGTTTAAATTTTATATTGCCTTGCTGTATATAATTTATTTTCGTCTTTAATATTTTTTAAGTCTTAAAATATTCAAATTTGTCTAATGCTGGTCAATATAATAGATGTCTTAATATAATTTTTTTTTTAAGTTTTAGTAAAATTAAAGATAAAAAGTCATTATATAACTTGTTTTTAATAAAATAAATCAAAATGGGTAAATTTGCAATTATATTAGTTAAGGAAGGGGATATATGCAATTTTAATAGTTAAGGAAGGGGATATATGTAATATTAATTTTAATTTGGGTAAATACGCAATTAAGTAGTTTTTTAAGGGGAAATATGCAATTGTCCTGTTTTAAACTAGTTGATGCCCCGCCCGTGTTGCGGGGCGATGACCGAATAATTCTCAATCAATTAAGAAAACACTACTATAATTTTGCTAGAAAAAAAAACTAAAACGATGATAAGAACGTAATTTTGGACTCAGGGCAAAACTGTAATTTTTCAGGACTAATGAGCGAGTGTTAGGTAGCTCGTTGACACAAAAAAAATTAAATCGAGTCAACCAATTAAAACAATTTCTTTTTTATAGTTTTGCTAAAAAAAACTAAAACGATAGGAAAAACATTATATTGAACTGAGGGCGAAATTATAATTTTATTTCACGGATAAAATCGTAAATTAAATGGACCAATGGGGGAGTGCCAAGCAGCTGCCGGCATGACTGTATTTTTACACTGGGAGCAAAATTGTAATTTAATCAGGAAAACAAACAAAAACGATAGAGAAAATGTAAATTTAAGTTGAGAGCAAAATCGTAACTTGGCTATGAGAAAAAAAACTAATGGCAAAACTGTAACTCTAAACAGGGCAAAATCGTAATTTTGAACCGAGAGCAAAATTGAAATTTTTTGCTTAGAGCAAAAGCGTAAATGTATTTTTAAGTGGGGTAGGAACATAAGTTTGAACTGATGGCAAAATCGTAATTTAAAGAGAAAAAGCTAATGGGAAAACTGTAAACTTAAACGTGGCAAAATCGTAATTTTGAACCAGGGGAAAATTGAAACTTTTAGCTTGGAGCCAAAGCGTAAATTTATTTTTAAGTAGGGGTAAAAACATAATTTTAAACTGATTATAAAATCGTAATTATAAATTTTAAAGCGGGATAAAATCGTAAATTTGTTGGGCTAATAGGGGAGTGCCAGGCAGCTGCCTGACACTATTATCTTAGCCGCTCATTTGAGCCAATAATGTAAAGAACTATTACCGCCCTTGAAAATGTATGTGTTGAAAATCGTAATTTTGAATTGAGTGCAAAATCGTAATTTTGAGATTGGGGATAAAAGCGTAATTTTATTTTGAGTTGGAGGCAAAACGATAATTTTAAACAGGAGCAAAAACGTAATTTTAAAATGAATATAAAATAATAATCTAGTTGGTCCAATGGGGGAGTGCCAGGCAGTTGCCTGGCACTATTCCCCCATTTGGTAAATGTATGTATAGTAAACTAGATGAAGTCCCATCCGCGTTGCGGGGCGATGGCCGAATAATTCTCAACCAATTAAAAAAACAGTACTGTAGTTTTTCTAGAAATAAAAGGTAAAAAGAGTGTTAGGCAGCTTTTTGACACGATTTTTAGCTGTGAGCAAAGTCGTATTTTTATTTTTACTTGGGGAAAAATCAAAATTTTTCCCGAGGGTAAAATCCTAACTTTTAGCTAGGGGAAAACGATATTTTTATTTTGCACTGGGGGCAAAAATCTAATTTTGAATTGAGGGTGATATCGTAATTTTGAACCGAGGGGAAATTCGTAACTTTTAGCTAGAGGCAAAAGCATAAATTTATTGTGTTCTTCAGCATCAAAGCAAAGTATTGCCAGTCTTTCTCATCCGGCAGCGAGTCAAACAGTTTGTCAACTAATTCTTCTTGAGTATATATGATTCCGTGTCTTGCCAGCTCCATCTTCAAATGCCCGAATGTTTCAATCATCTTAGATACAGATTCATTTTTCAAACTCTTTTCTTAACAACTTCCTTTTGTTTTTTGACTATCTCAGCACTACCCACACATTTCACTCTCAATTTCTCCCATAGATCTTTTGCATTTGTGTACTCAATCAACGATATTATGTCGTCTCTCACAAACTGATGAAGCAATGCAATGCACTTTTGTTCAGCAACAAAACTATCTACATCATCAGTATCTGTATCTGTTATATTTTCATAATCCGATCTTCCCATATTGAAACCATTCTTCAAGCTCTTCTAGCTTGGATACGCAAACACTTTTAGCCACTCTTCAAACCTTTTAGCCCATCTATTATATTCTTCAATCGCCATCAGTTTGGGAGGTTTGTTGTACGTCCCATAAGCACTCTCTACACTCAAAGCATCAAAAAAAGTTTTCTTCGCACTCGGATTTGTAACGTTTTCATTTGTGTTGTTTGATGTATCATTTCATGTACTTCCCGCGAAAGCAAAAATGTCACTGAACGGATTCATAAACTCATCCATCTTCAAGTACCTGTAACAATTAACAATCACTTAGAAAATTTTTTGAATTTTAACAACAACAGTTTCAAACGAAATCAGTTCCCGCGAAATCAGATTTCATGCGAAATAGCTTTCACACGAAATACTCTTTTCATGCGAAATAACAAGTTTGGTACGAAATAGCTTATTTCGTATGAAATTGAGGTTATTTCGTACGAAATAAGGTTTCAAGATGATTTCGTGCGAAATACTCTGATTTCGTACGAAATAAGACACTCAGGGTTGATTTCGTGCGAAATACTAGCTGACTATTTCGTGCGAAATAGTGATGACGTCAGCAAATTGGCCACCATTTTGTCAAATTGATCCAGTTTTTGTTCGAATTTTGGTCCAATTCTTTCAAGGATTCATTAAAACAGTGTTTTACGTGATATATGTGAAATTCAATCCATTTTGCCCGTAAAGATTCCAACTTTCCGCTTCCTGCTCGACTCCAATGATTCTTGAGCTCCAATCCTTGCTAATGATGTCTCCAAATTCGTACAAGATGCTTTGGTCACGTCTATGGTCGTCCAAGAATGATTACATATCGATTAGGGTTTATAACATAACATGTATATGTGTTCAAAACCCCAAAATCATCATTATCTTCGAATTCGCTGGGCTGAGAACCTATGGCGGCCCGCGGTAGACTTAAGCCCACTTATCGCGGCCCATGGCGTCCAAACAAGTCAACCCGGTCAACATCGGCCTTCGCGGCACGCAGAAGAAATGGAACAACCTGTCGTGACGCGCGATAGGCTTCAAGAGTTGATTTTTTTATTCTTTTTCAATTTCCGATCCTTTCGTTCGCGATCTGGCACTTGGATTTAGCACATTTTAGCTCGGTTTCTTCCTCTTTTCAGGTACTTTAATCAACTAAGACCTGCGAAACACAAACGAATCAAATGTACGACTATTCTAACTAAAATGACTCGAAATCTAACGAAAACCTAACAAAATGTACACGATAATTAATGTATTTTGCAATACATCATAGGCCGTTATCATACTAATCCTGGAGAAGATCACTGGAAAGCAGCTAAGAAAGTACTTCGATATCTACAAGGGACGAAACACTATAAACTGACTTATAGAAGAAGTGATCATTTTGAAGTGGTAGGCTATATTGATTCTGACTTTGCCAAATGCAAAGATGACAAGAAATCCACTTCGGGCTATATTTTTATGTTAGCAGGCGGACCTATATCATGGAAGAGTCATAAACAACAGTTGACCACAACTTCCACAATGTTGGCAGAATAGATTGCTGTTTATAATGCAACATGTCATGGAATGTTGCTTAGGAATCTCATCACTGGACTCAAAATCATTAATTCCATTTCTAGACCATTGAAGCTTTGCTGTGATAACTCATTTGCTGTTAGTTTCTCAAATAGTAACAGTTCGACTGGAGCTAGTTTAAATCTCGATACAAAGTATTTTTTTGTACGTGAACGAGTTGAGGAAAATAATCTTTGTATTGAGTATATTAGCACTAAAAATATGCTTGCGGATCCGATGACTAAAGGTCTCCCACTTAAAGTTTTCGAAGAACATGTTTCAAATATGGGATTTACTAAAGACCTTATTTAATAGTATATTGTACTTACTTATGTTTTAATTAATGAAATTTCCCCAGTTTTGATTTTATATGTCTCTAACATATGTTCTGCTAGTATAATGACATATAGACAAATATAAATACAAATCTAACGTTAAAGGGCTTATTTGCGTATTTTGATCATAATTGTTAGGTTTTAAATTGAGACTGTAGTATGATTAATGGGGGTCCTGAGTCGAATGATGATTTAACAGCTGATCAGGCCTATCTAATACTCATGAGAGTTAACACCTGATCAGGCTTATCTAATACTCATGATAAATGATTACTCGACTAAGGGGGAGAATATATTAATTACGTTATATTTAATCCTGTAGCCATGTAATCATTCATATAATATATGGATCAGAATATATTATACCTATTATATAATTAGTTGGTAAATCTTGATGAACTATATTACCCTTATTAACTAATTAGTTTTTTTTTCTTGGGTGTATATATAAGGAGATAATTAGAGAGGTTAAAAAGTTACACAACTTGGACTCCCATAACATCATCAAAATTCGTCCTCTATCTCTCTCTCCATAACAACGAACTCAAACCCTAGAGTTTCGCATTACCATCAAGAAGTTACACCCTAAGGAGGAACCACATCATCCTGACAACTATGTCGAACTCTATGGCTGCGTCTCTGACTGGATTCTCTGCTGCCATGTCTGCTGTTACATGTATTTCTACATGTTTTCCATTATGTTTATTCAGAACTGATCAACAATAGGGTAATTTTGATCTTGTAGGGTAATTTTTTTCTTATAGGGTAATTTTATAGCATATAATAATTACTCTACAAATGATCTTGTAGGGTAATTTTGACCTTTGTAGGGTAATTTTGATCTTATAAAGTAATTACGATTAAAACAATTACAAAAATGCCACTGTGTTTTTTAATTTTCCATGTCATTCGTACGTTTTGTACGATAAGATGCTTTGTAGAGGATCTTTACTCCATGTATGGCAACTTTGTTAGGCTTTGTGCATTGCACTTAATGCACACCCTTGAATATAACAAAAAATTTTAAAATCTACTTTACATAAATTGTATCAATAACTTTTTTCCCGTATAAGAGCATACGTACTGGGGCGCGATATGGCCCCATAGCACCAGTATGGCGCCGGCCACACCAACACGAAGGGCGCTATGCCCAAAAAAAAATTCACAGCGTTATTATTTTCGCGGCGTTATTCGATGGATGTTTTGAATTTTTGACCGTTGTCAAACGGTCATACATTAAAAAAAAAATTCAATTTTTTTTTTATTTTCCCACTATAAATACATTCCTACTCTTCCATTTTTTTTTACAAATCAATACATTCCAACTCTCATTCTCTATATATTTTTAAAAAAGTGTTGAAGCTAGTCTCACCTTATTCAAAAAGTGGGTTCCCCGTCGGAAGACTCTTTCACCGAAATTTACCGAAAATTTTTTTCGCCCGACGAAGACGCGGCCGAGGAAGAAGCGGTTACGAGTGCATGTACTTTTGTGATACAAGCATTTGAGCACATTCGGCCTACTCCCCCTCCACGACCCATCTTGCGACGCACCTATATCTTACTAGTAAAACTTTTGTATATTAAATTATATTTTAGGTATATGCCAGTTATATGGAAAACGTTATTTGAGACACCCCACTTGGAACGACCTTCAAAAAATATATGAGGTGCATCTAGAAAAGCATGGAATACCCGGCATGATTGGTAGCTTGGATTGTCGTCAATGGCGTTGGTATAATTGTCCAACCGCATGGCGAGGTCAATATACACGGGGTGATCAAAAAGGGCCAACTTTGGTATTACAAGTTGTTGCGTCATACGACCTTTGGGTTTGGTCGGCCTTCTTTGGTGTAGCCGGGTGTTTTAACGATACTAATACGTTAGAGGCTTCACCATTATTAGAGGGCTACATTTCTGGAACTATACCAAAGGCCGGTTTTCATGCAAACGGGAACGATTACGAGCATGGCTACTACTTGGCCGATGGTATCTACCCGGAGTATTCGATTATTGTTAAAACGTTTTCTCAAACGTTCGATGAAAAAAGAAAGTATTTTAAAAAATTACAAGAGTCTTCGAGAAAGGATATCGAGAGGTGTTTTGGGGTTCTACAGCAACGATGGCATTTTCTCAGAAATCCTTGTCGCATGTGGCATAAGGATAGAATATGAATGACCATGTATGCTTGCATCATTTTGCATAATATGATCATTGAGGATGATGGAAGAGCGATATGCCAAAACTATATTCCCGAAGATTTAGTCGAAGGAACCCAAGCGACAATGGAAGAGAGACTCGCAAATGCTCAACTATTGCGATCTAGAGAAATACATGACACGTTGAAGGCGGATTTGGTTGAGCATGCTTGGGCGATTCGCCCAATTCGATTCAACAGTGATCACGACGAAGATTCCGAGGAAGAAGAGGTTGAGGAATTCGAAGACGGGAACCTTGAAGACGTAGGTTTGGATGCTGGAGAAAACGAAGAGGAAGACGGAGAGAACGAAAATGAAACCGAAGAATAAATTTATTTTTTAGGTGTAATTTTTTTTTTCTTTAACTTTTTTGTAATTTTAATGTATTGTTTTTTATTTAATGGAATGTTTTTTAATTTTTAAAACTTATAAATTAATTAAAAAAATGAAAATTAAATTAATTTAGTAATGATGACAAAGGGGCTTTATGACTACGGCCTCAAATTGCATAACGTCCCATAAAGCCCCTTGCTGACGTGTCATGCCACATGTCGCATAACGCCCCCAAAAGGGCTTTATGACTACACATGGCTTAAACCAGTTTCAGACCATGAACAAAAAAGAAAATAAGCACCTCTAGAACAACACATGAGCATCTTAAGAACTTAAGATACGTATTATAGTTTATAGTGCATGAAATAACCAGTCTTGCAAATGCTTATGATATAATAACCATACAAACATATATAACACCTAAATATTATTTAAAGGCAATTAGTACAAAGGAGATACATGTTTTTATAAAGACACAAGCCCATAATAAGTAGTTGGGGTCATGGAGATCTGAACCTTCACCTTTAGCTAGTACCATTAGATAAAGGACTATCCGTTTACATGAGAAGCTAAATCTAGAACACCAATATTTAAGTCTTCATGTTTTGGGTCATCATGGTCATAAATTCATCCATATCGATCACACCATCTTTGTTAGAATCAACAACTCTCACCATCTTCTGACAATCTTGAAAGCTACACCTTTCTCCAAGCCTCTTCATCAACTCAAAAACTTCCTCAACGCTTATCTTCCCATCACCATCCAGATCAAACGTCCTAAACGCCCTTTGCACATCTATCGCCTTCACTCCTCCACCCTTCTTTTGCACCTCCATAAATTCTTTGAAGTCGATAAAACCATCACCATCCAAATCTGCAACCTCAAATATCTTTTGTACGTCCCTTTCGGTCCCCCCTTGTCTCAAAGCTCTAATTATAGCTTTGTATTCGGACCTTGATATCTTACCATCTTTATCGCGATCAAACTTGTCAAAAACACGCCTCATCTCGGTCATGTTTGGTTGGAACAAAGGCAGGCCGGAAGATTGTCTATCGCTACTAGAGAACATCCTAGATGGCTTACGAAGGAACTTACGCTTCGAGATGTTGTATTGCAAATCAAGAAAGCTTGTTGATGACATTGTTTCGATGCTTAGGTTGTAGATGGCTAGCTATGAAATAATATAACCGAAAATACCAAATGTAGAGATAGCTATTTAGATGCCTAAGGGTATTAAAAGATTGAATTCCTTGTGAAGCTAACTTGCTGGGAGATAAAAAGATGGATTGAAAGCAAAGCTTGTGGCATGATCACAAATGGACTATAATAAAGTTATTCTTATTCTTTGTGTGATTTAAGAAAGCAAGTATTCCTTTTGGTCTATTTGGTACCTAACAAAATTCCTTCTAACTAAACATGTTACAAGTTTAATAATACTTTACCTTTTTGATCATCTTTCCTAAGAAGAAAAATAAAAAGATAAAAGAGGATCACATGAAATAGAACACAGATATTAATCTAACTCTAAGTTATGCATAAAATATAAATTTATTAATTTATACGAGAAAATACACATATCTTGACACGCGAACAATGACGCAAGCTCATTTTATTACATTCAAAAGCGTGTGTCAAGAAAGAAATGTCAAGGTTTACAATATTCAATAATTCATGACACTCTTTTTTGTGTGTCATTCTTTTAGTGTCAAAAAAAAAAAAAAAAAACAAGATTATTTTATGGCATTCAAAAGTGTGTTTTGAGAAAAAAAATGTCATGTTTTACAAAATTCAATATAAATTTATGACACTTTTTTTGTGTGTGTCATTTTTTAGCGTCATAAAATAACAAAACCATTTTATGACATTCGAAATCACGTGTCAAGAAAAAAATGTCATGTTTAAAAAATTGTACTAAATTTATGACACATTTTTGTGTGTCATCCTTTCAACGGGGAGTGTCAGGCAGCTGTAAATATGTGTCATCCTTTCAACGGGGGAGTGTCAGGCAGCTGTCTGACACTATTCCCTCATTTGGTTTTTGTATATGTAGGAAATTATTGTCTCCTAAATGCCTAATAACTGTTGTGTCCATGATGTTAGTCATATTTATTTTTATTTTGTATTTGTTATTTTACTTTGACCTTTTGAAATCGGTTAAGGAATTGAAATCACAGGGGCAACTTTATTTGTTACAGTAATCTGTATAAGGATTTTGGCTATTTTATCAAACGTGTTTATCACTACTTTAGCATTTTTTTGCTTTATGCTTATTTCAAACTTCTACTTCACAACACTTATTTTTAGCATGTGGAAACATGTATGCTGAATTTTATTGTTATACAAACATTATGATCAAATGGAAGTTAATTGAGGAAAACAAGAGATTACATGTTGAGGAGGCTCTCGGTCAAATGTCATTCAGAAAATCCACATGGTAAGTAAAGGCTTGCTATCTTGATTTATTTTGATTGAATTTGGATTTTGTAAAAATCATTGGTTGTTGGCAGTCCTAGACCTAAAAAAAAAACTACTTGCTATTATATTGATTCTTTAAAGCCTAACAGTGTCAATGAGTAGTTGAGGCAAACTATTGATACGTAAATAATACAAATCATCATAACGTATGCTAAATATACTTTGATATATATTTTTATTTTTTTTATAAGGCTATGGCCATGTATGCTACACGAAGTGGTGCCAGCAAGGCATTAGGGTTAAACTTAACTCGGTCAAAATTGGGGTGAGCACATAATCCCTTAATTAAATTGTTGTTGGAATGATACTGTAAATGTAGAAACCCTTTACTTTAAACTTAATAGCAATAGTTTCACACTTCTTGATATTTTTAATGTGTAGGGTTCATGTCAGCCAGGAAGCGCTGAATGTGGCTACTATGTGATAAAGTTCATGAAGGAGATGACTTACGAAGGAGTTGAAATACTTAACAATGACAATGTAAGTTTAGACATATTTTAGCTTGCATGTTAGAGAAATATGTACTTATATCTCTGGACAAATGTTTAAATTCATAAATTTGGATTTAGTCTTGAAATTAAATAACCAAACAAATGCTTAAATTCCTAGATTAAAATTTAAATTCTGATTTTTTTAAGATTTATCTTATTTAATTGTTGTCTCAGGTTGGAGGAGTAGAGGAATACTCGACTACAGATATTGATGGCATTCATGAAGATTGGTCAAGCTATGCAACTACCTCTATTTTTAAGTGACAAACCGTATTTTAGGTGTTGACGAATGTATTGACAAACTAATTTTTTTTTAACGTTAAAATATTTGTAGTATAATTGACAAATGATTATGTAATGGTTTGTTTTGTTTTGGTATATAGATTTATTGTTTTTGCTACTATATATATATATATATATATATATATATATATCCAGTAGAATTACTGAATTAGTAGTTACATAAAAAATATTTTTTAAACAAATAAAAGCATGACACGCATAAATAAATGTCATAAACGCGTGTCATGAACATGTGTCATTAAAGAGTGTCATAAAATGTATGTCATAAAGGCGTGTCATAAATGTTTATCATTAAAGTGTGTCATTAAAGCGTGTCAAAATGACACACAAATGCATGTCATGTTAATTTCATGACTCCTCAATCAACGACACGCTTTTGCGTGTCATAATTACCGTTTTATGACGCATAATGTGTGTCAAAAATGTGTATTTTCTATTGCATATTGCAATTAAGTTATATTTAGTTGTCCATTATAACACTAAACTAGCAGTTTACCCGTCCGCTGGGACGGGGTTAAGTAGGATGAGCAAATGTGTCACACCCTGGCTATGCGGAAGCGTGGGTTTAGTTGGTGTGACTTCTTAATACCATAGCTTAATCACAACAAAGCTATATGAAAGTAAAACCATGATGATCATCCATAGATTCATGTTTTAAAATAAAAGTACCACAACATTGTTTAAAACGTCGACACATGCAACGGGATTACAACATAACAAAATAAAAACATTGTTCATAAAACACAACCACAAACATAAAATAAACTCCGTTTAAGACTTGTTACTCGTCCAGGTAAAAGTCACAATCCCTAAACGTGGATGACCTCATATCCCCTACGCAGCGTGTAGACATAGCATACATCGCCAGATCCCTAATTCCCTGAAATACATGTAAGTTGGAAAAATCAACAAAAATGTTGAGCGAGTTCATGTAAAGTGAGTATGTAAAACCTTTGTAAGTATAAAAATCCCTGGTATGTAGCAAATAAGGAATTAAGAGATCACCAATGGTTTGCAAGGCCATTGATATGTGTGAAGTGCAGTAGGAAGACTCAAACCTAGCAGATTTTTGCGTCGGGTACAAAGTCACCCCGAGGTCCGTTCTGTTGGGCCTGGGGCTGGGCTCGCTACACCCAGATAGATCTACCGCTAATGACCCTCGGTCCTACAAAGA
The DNA here is from genome assembly GCF_002127325.2 of Helianthus annuus. NCBI lineage: Eukaryota > Viridiplantae > Streptophyta > Magnoliopsida > Asterales > Asteraceae > Helianthus > Helianthus annuus. The sequence goes on along the minus strand of NC_035448.2, from coordinate 128,508,242 downwards.
GGATTAATGGCCTCCAGTTCTCGCCTACCCACTCACATGATCTAAGTAGTAACCCTCCTTACGCTAACCATACCATGTAAAAAGTATTCGTAATCATAGTAACATGTATTTCACCCCCGAGGTATAAAAACTGAAAACAGTTAAAAGAAAAGGGGGACATGAACTCATAGAAGTGCGTCTCAAAATAGTATCTCCCAATCAACCTGCTGCGTGACGACCTACACGTACTAACTTCTATTAGACGGACGACCGTGCCTTGGCTTAAGGTTTAAGTTTTTGGGAAATAGTTAGACAACTATTTCGTATTTACACTTCTTAATTATTTATTAATTATATTCCTTCCCAAGGATGGGGGTTTCAATACATGTGCGTTTTCTCATAATTCCAAAAATATATTTTTAAGTCTCGCTTAATAAAATATATTTTAATTCATTTGTCGAAAATATCCTAACTCCAAAATATACATAATTTTCCTAAAACTATTATATTTTATTCCATACAATTTTCCAAAATAATACTACTTTTATCAAAATACGCATTAAGAGTATTTCCTGAAAATACATAAGTTACATTTTAACGTTCGTGTGGTAATAATAATACCGGTGTAACTTAAATATTTATTGTGAAGGCGTTGGTATTATTTTGGAAGTCGTAACTTTATGATATTCCAAGTGATATTATTTTTACTCTAAAAATAATATACATATAGTTCACAAAATAATCATAAAATCACACAAGTGTTTCACTATGAAATATATATTCTAAATATATATTTAATAAGTTTTATTTATGAAAATCCACATCTGACACTTGGTAATTTTGTAATAAAAATCATGGCGAACTTTATTTGGAAAAACAAGTTAAAAATATTTTCATAACACTTGTTGCAGAAATATTTTCCAAGTGTTATATTTCTGGAAAAATTTCGCCAGAGTTTCCTCTGTAACTGGAGGTGGCCACCCTTACTAGCGTATCATTTTCTTTTCAAAATTCAATCAACAATTTTCCAATTATCAACATACATCATTCAAACTAGTCAAAAGTAAGCATAAATCGCAAACACATGAACTTGTAAGTTGTGTAAAAGTATGTAGTAACTTTATAACATATTTAGTAGATCTTTCCATCTTTAAAAATGAAATCAGTTTCTTGAAAACTTTATTTTTAAAGAATATGCAGTTTTACAACTTCTGAGTCAAAAATTACGAAAATATTTCTTTGTTAAATCCTTTTGTCACACAAGTGTTTACACACTTGTTTGTTCACAAAAATGCTTTTAGTTCATGAAAGATCCGACTTTTAAACATGATTTGCATCTTACACTTGGTTCTTCGAAAATACCACTTGTAGATCTTTAGATCTACTAGTTTAGAACTCCATTTTACAAGAAAAAACATTTTTACACAAGTTCATGTTTATGTGTGGAAAGGTTCATCATCTTGTATTTTTCACACTTAACATATTGCTAGTTCATGTTCCATGAACATGATCTAGCGTGGTTAGATGACGATCTGTTCCACTACTAGCCATTAACAACATAAAATAATCACAACAAAACAAGATTCACAAGTTTTACACCATTAGTTTCTTTTTATCCATCAAGTTTATCATTCTTTCAAGTCCTTTAGCTTTGATCTTTAGTGTTCTTGATTTTTATCCGTTAAACCTCTTATTAACCACTTCAAACATGAACAAGAGAGTGTTTAGAAGCACTTACTACTAGCTCAAGGCTAGGGAAGAATCAAAGCGAAAACAAGGTGGATAAAAGCAACGTAGTGAGGTCCTTGAGATTCCGAAAGCACCGAGCCTACTTGTGTGTGACCTTTCACCCTTGTGTGTATGTGAAATTGCAAGATCAAAGCTTGATGATGGTGGGATGGTGGGCTATGGTTTCGGCCGAGAATAAGGCAAGAGGGAGAGAGAGATCAATTTTTGTTTAACGCTCTGTTCCCGAGTTAACTTAACGAAAGAAAAGAAAAGAAAGTAAAAGTGAGAAAGGAAAGGACGAGAAAGGAAAATAAAGATATCTTTCCCACCATTTCCTCCCAAATCGGAAGGAAATAAAAATTAAAGAATTTAGCCTAGTTTTCCTTTCAGTTCCTTTCTTTTCCTTCCTTAAATGAAACTCGGGAACACGACATGTTTTATTTTCCTTTCTTTTCCTTCCTTAAATGAAACTTTGGAACACAAAATATTTTTACTTTCTTTTTGTTTCTTTTCCTTTCATTCCATTAGTAAACTCTAGAACACAGTGTAAGTGTTTTGTGAATGAATGAATGAACCATGGAGTTTACTTATAGACCATTTCTCACCATTAACCATTAGATCATATGTTTACTAGATATGGGACAAACTTGATTAAAATAATCAAAATTGTGTGGTGGGTGTTCCCTTGGGGAACCGTTCGGTTAGGTGGGGGGGGGGGTTAATAGTTTGATTTCAACCATATAGTTAGTAACTAGTTATGTTTAGTTAGGGATTTAAGTTAGTTACTAGTGTGTTATGTAATATAACGGGTGTTAGGGTGTTTGGGGACCCTAACTAGCTCAGAAAAGAAAAAACAATGTCATTGACAATATTTTTATGTTCCGGGTAAAGTCCGGTTGTTCGGTTGGATATTATTCCGTTAAAGTGCTAATTAAGCATTTATAGTGTCTTTAATATCATTTTTAGTGACACTATGAATTCCCGACACTTTGGAAAGTGTCTAGTATTATTTTCCCATGTTTTTGCACTTTACTAGTTAACTTAAATGATGAATTTTGTAATAAAGTGCAGGATTTTGTAGTTAAGGCATGTTTAGGCACATCCGGTCACTATAACTATCACCTAGTGACGCAGTTTTACAATCCTCACCTCCCTACACTCCCTACCAGTGTAGTAATCTATTCCTGGCTCATACTGGCCTTAGAGACAGTGTCTGTCTAGTGCTGGCTATGTCAGCATGTTTACTGGGTTATCCGTTCATTGTGCTACTGTGCTTTCGTGCATCAAGTTTGTCACTATAGTTCTGTGTAAATAATGAAGTGACAGCAATAAAGTATGATGCATGTATGTGTAGGTATCAGAATTCAAGTAGCAGTTTAATCACAACTGTAAGCAAGCACAGTAATTAAGCATTAATTAAATATTAATTAATTCGTACGGATACCTAATTTGGTGAGGGTTGTCACAAAATGGTATCGGGTACTGGTACCGGAACCGAATTTACCGAACCGGGTACATTTTCGGTACCGATTCGGTACCGACTTTTGACATTTTCGGTATCAGTTCCGTAACGGTCCGGTACGGTAACGGGTCGGTACCGGTACCGGTATCCACTTTTGGGGATTTTCGGTACCGGTTGGTACCGAGCTCATCCCTAAGATTAAGAACATTCAAATTATGTGTGTATATAACATCATGATGACTTCTTATCCAACTGAATCAGTAGGTGTAGTAGCAGTTGTTCAATTGTCACAAATGGCAACTGAAATGGTGTTTTCGTTTTCATAGCTATCATGCATTTAGCTTTTTTTTTCTCCAAACCTACGCTGTTTATCTTTTTTCTTTTGTTATTTTAATAATGTAGTGTTATGTTATATAAAATTCCGGTTGTGACGTGCTTAATTTTATTTGTATTTTAATAGAAGTTTTCTTCGAAATGGGGTGGTCAAGTATAATACAATTTCTTACTCAATCAACTTGTTCTTCAATTTCTCTAAAAAAACCCTTGTTCAAATTCATACAATTTCTCATTTTTCGCATGATTTTGAAGCAAATCACTCGATTCGATCGTTAATCAGTGTTTTTAGCATTTGAATTTCGTCAATCATTGTAAAGATCCAAAGAAATTGACTCCGATCTGTGTAATTTTGTATGATTTGAACTGATTGATTTAAATTAAGGTTTGATTGATTGATTTGTTTAACATGTGTGCTAATTGATAAGTGAGTAGTTTGTTATTAATTTTGGTTTTGACTGATGAATTGCTTGATGATTTTTGGTTTAGTTTGTTTTTTTTATGGTTTTTTTGGGTTTTTTTTTTGTAGTTTTAATTCATTGTGTTTTTTGTATTGTGTTTTATAAAACACATATTCATTGTGTTTTATTACACAATGATAAACACAAAGTTTATTGTGTTTTAGTCCATTTGTTATATAAGTTAACGACAAAACACGACTTATTATGTTTTTAGTCCATTGCGTTTATGAATTATGTTTTATAACACAATAATAAAAATACATTTTATTGTGTTTTAGTTCATTGCGTTTATGAATTGTGGTTTTAGTTGATTATGTATTGTGTTTTTAGTCCATTGTGTTTTATAACACAATTATAAGAAGTGAATTTGGAGGAGTTGATGAATGTAATTGTAGACTAAAGTAATTCGGAAATAAATGTCTTATATAGAAGCGTAATGCGTTGGAAAGTAGGATCCACGTTGGAAAAGGCTCAAAGGTGTGGGGTCATGGTTGGAACATGATTCGTCACGTAGGAACATGAATGGAAGGCTATACCACCGCCCCTCAATGATTCATGGTGGTTGGCATGGATTGAACCACGATTACCACTGGCTACCTTTTCCATTTTCCATAATTTTTACACTTTAAAAAATAAATCAAAATAATAAATGGGATAGTGGATTGAACCACGATTACCACTCCCCTTGTTGCTAAAGTTTGTTTTTGAAGCTATTCGGTTCATCGAAGCTCTGCATGCGAAAATATTTATTTTAGAGGGAAGCCAATTATTCCAAAATGCTCTGGTTGAATGAGTAGCATCCATAATCTTTGTTCTATGGCCACTGTAAACAACTCCTTTTCATTGTTCCATACCCAATAATCGGTGCCACCCTTCACTGACGTATTTTGAAGACTTTGTTTTGAGGAGGAAAATTGCTGAACTTCATTCCCCCTTATTGGCTCTCTACACCAACTCCAAATCCATTCACAATTTATGCCCGGAATCAAGTGGTCGCTAACCTTAGCATCTTTATTGGAAGCGATTTTGTAAAGCTCCTTATATTGATCTTTAAGCGGCCCCATACCACACCAATTGTCATACCAAAACAATATATTTTCACCCGTGCCCACCATACCTTTGAGATTATTCTGAAGAAACAAATTTAATGTCGCCATGTCCTTTTCTATTGAACCAACATCTTTCCAAGATCCCAGAAATCTTCTATTGAAAGTGAAAGCTTGCGTATTTATTTTGTTGGCGTGAATACTTTTAATGACCCGAACCCATAGAGCGTCTTTCTCCATTTTGAACTTCCACCACTATTTAGCTAGGAGCCCAAGATTTAGACTTTTAATGCCGCCGATACCCAACCCACCATGTCGTTTAGGGCCGACCATTTTGTCCCAAATACTTGCACTTAAAGATTAGGAATACACCTACCCACTAAAGAACTCCTAAAATATCTGCACTCATCCCACACATCATTTGACCCACTACATACATAAATAAATGATAAAACACTAGTTAACACTAGGTTATCCTAGCTGGTTGTCTCGTGAAAGGTGGTTCAATATCTTTCTTCACTTGCCGTTTAGCTGATCTCTCAAGAATATCTTGCAAAACAACAACACCGGAGACTCGCCACAAGGATGGGAATAGGGGGTTCTCCTTGTGACCACTCTCCGACGTTAGAATAAGTATTGCTCCGAGGATAAGTGTGTGTTAAAGGTAAGAGAAGGAGAAATCGGATCCTTAAACCTGGAGGTGGAGTCCTCTATTTATAGCCGGAGAATGAAGGAGGAGGAGGAAGCCTGCCGGCTAGCGAGTGCTCGTCAGCTGTCTGACAAGGGAGAATATCCTTTCTGTCCCTTCTGACGTCGTCAGTCCTATAGGTGACGTGGCGCGCAATCATTCGTTCTAGCTGGGCGCTTGCTAGTACTGGCTGTCGGCCTGTCCTCCAAGGATCTTGCAATTGCAGTTGGCGTCCATCCATTGGTGCCACCTGTTGTCCTTTTTGTCTCCAGTAGCATCTTCCTTGTCACCGGGTGATTCCTTCTAGAAGGATCCAGAGCCTTCTGGATGCACTCGTGTGATGTGGATGCCATGTTGGAAAGGTGGCGTGGTCCCCGTGACATGTGTACACTGATTTGGGACCATACCTCTTCAAGTCCCCTCAGTCCAGTGTGGCTTCCAGGTGAGTTTATCATCTGGGAGGTATTATGGACTCAGAAAAATTGAGGTTGTGCTTTAACAGTTGTTATTTAAGCGATGAAGCGCGTGGGTTTGGTGTATAGAATTGAGCCAACATCATGCGCACAGGTCGCGTACAGAAATATGCTTGGAAGGCGCATGGTCTTCGGCGTACGAAAGTGAGCCAAAAACGCGCATGGACCTTGGTGTGCAGAATTGAGCCAAAATGGCGCATGGATATGGCGTACAAAACTGAGCCAAAACGGCGCGTGGGTATGGCGTACAGACTTGAGCCAAAATGGCGCATGGATACAGAACTGAGCCAAAACGGCGCGTGGGTATGGCGTACCGACTTGAGCCAAACGATGCGTGCGTATGGATTACAGACTTGAGCCAAAAACGCGCATGGATTTGGTGTACGTGTATGGGAATTCTCCTTAAGATTTCTTTAAGGAGAAATTCCTTTTGTTCGTTTTTATATTTAGTGAGATGTGACCCTTGACGTCTGACTGATGTTCCGTCTCAGATGGTTATCTTGTCGAAAAGGGAACGGTCGCTTTTGCAAGGGGCACGTCAGGTGTCAGGCACGTTTTTTCGTACGTGTCAGGCGCGTGGCAGCCACGCGCATTAAAAAGACGGCGTTTCAGTTTCTCTCTCATGACGTGGCACCCCCCGGTTGGCTGCTTTCCTTCCTCCTGACGGTTCACTACCCCATCGCATTTAATGCGATGGGTATACATATCAGGCGACTTTGAAAGTTTCTCCACTTTTTACCAACTTGTTTTTCAAATTTTCTCTCATGTTCACCGTCTTCTCCCTTCCTTTCTTCTCCAAATCGACTATTATTTCTACAAATATGTCGACATCTTCGAAGCCGAGAGTTTCTAAGAAAAGACAATCTAAGCCTAAAGATCCACCCGGGTAGAATCGTGCAGTTATAAACTGGAAGGAAAAAGAATTTCACAATCTGTGCCAAAATTTAGGTTTCCGTCAGAGTAGGGAGCCCAATATCCTACCATTGGTAGCACTACTCTGAACGCTCCCCCCGGTTATATGACTTTGTACGCTGCTTTCTTAGAGACGGTAACTTCCATTTGCTGATGAAAAAGTTTCTTGGGGATGTTCTTACGAAATATGGGTTGCATATCTCTCAGATAAACGCCTTGGGTTTGCCTCGGGTGACTCACTTTGAGTTTATTTGCCAGGCACAGAAGTTAGTTCCAACAGTTGAGATGTTCAACATTTTTTACTATGTTACATATATTGGTGGTCATTATTCTTTCAACTCCAAGATCGCAAATGTTCTTCCCTGCAGCAGGGATCCACCCACAAGTTTCCATGATTGGAAAAACAATTTTTTCTATATTCGCTGTGGTGTGATTTCCATAGACATGCATTATCGTTCTGAGCGTGAAGGTGTGCTGAAGTTTGTTATAGGAGGTTCGTATGCCGACCGAGACTGGTACAAGACCCTGACTAGGGTTCCTACTGCTATTGTACAGCTTGAGGAGAAGGCGCTGGTTGCTGCTGGAATGAGCATGATGTGGGATCCGAGAGACCCGAGGGCAGCACCGATATATGCATTAAGAAGCAAAGGTACCTTTTGTTGTTGGTTCTTTTTTTTTCAAGGACCCAATTGCTTACCAGTTTTTGTTCTTGTAGGTTATAGTTTGATGAATGTCCTGGACCTAGAGGTCGGTGGCGAGATGACAACTAGGATCTTGCCTGAAGGGGAGAGACCTTGGGTGGATCAGATTAGGGATAATTTTTTGCATCCTTCTTCTTCTGAAAGTTTGGCTGCTTATGTTGCCACTGCTCTTGGTGCGCGTCCCCCTGTTAATACTGAAGTTAGTAAGTCTCCTACTCGAGAGGAGGCTATTATCCTTTCGAGTGAGGAGTCTACCAGATCTTCTCACGGACTGATATATCGCTCAACGCTTGCAGGTCCCCGCGCGCGGCCTGTTCAGGGTTCTGAGGGTGCTGCTGCATCCACGCCCCCCACTGCTGAGCCTATTGTTGCCACTTCTGAACCTGAGCATAAGGAGCCTGAGAAGAAGAAGCCTGAGAAGAAAGAGTCTGAGAAGAAGGAGCTGGTCGGCACGCAGACTTGTAAACAATCTTCTAAGGCAAAATTATTAGATTATGTTGTAGTGTCCGACTCATTGTCCGGCTTAGACGCAGGAACAAAACTACCTGCTGCTGATGAGGAAGATCAAGCCACTCTTACCCAAATGATGGAGAAAAAGCGAAAAGAAAGGGTTATTTGGACATTAGGGCATTGCATAACCCTACATACGTACGAACTTACATTTACTGTACATTAGGTTGCGTGTAACAGATCTAACATTTATTTAACACGTAGAAGCACGTTAATACATATCGAGCAAACTAAGGTGAGTTCACTACTCTTTAACAAGCATGCGTCCCGGGGGACAAACAAACTAATATTCCTGTGAGGAATACTTTTAAAACGTTGTAGTTTAAATTCGATGTTGGTTAATAAACTCAAACTCTATCACGAAAGTCCCTACTTACTACCGCGCTAGTTGCCTGGGAGGCAACGGGGTATCAATTGATAGCGCTATTAGGCTTCACAAACCTCACACCGTGCTGGGAGCCGGACGGGAACTAATGACCTTAAATACTTTTGATCAATGCTGATAGACATTGATGGGGGCACAACAAACAGAACAGTCAATCAGTACCAAGTTTATTATTCGTAACATGTCTTTAAACTAAACACTTACATGATTTACGTTAAACAAAACTGTGAACTCGACAACTTTATGTTGACACACTTTTCTGCATGCTTGCCGGTCGTTAGATACATCATGCTTTGGAGCTTGCGGTCCGAGGAGTGAGGAATGTCATGGGGCCGGTTGCTTGATGAATAATTAATGTTATGCTTATACTTTTTAAACAATTTTGGTTTTGAATGTTTAAACAATTACAATTGCTTCCGCTTAACGTATACATTGTTGAAACGTTTATTATTGAAATGCACTATTCATTTTGGACATGATGTTTGTATTTATTCTTAACGAGTGAACGTCAACCCGTGCGTTGCAGCAGGGTGTTGATAAAGACCAACTTCTTTAAGCTATTATATTATACTTACTAGTTTATAGTCCCGTGTCTTACACGGATTGAATGATAAGATTGTTTGTATTTGAAGAAAATAAAAATTACAAAATTTGTATTATTCTTGATATTACACATGTTAAAAATAAGTTTTGACATAAACACATATTACCCTAACATGAACTATCCATACCAAGTTAAAGACAATATAACATTACTCACAATAAATGAAGCGCTTAAGCAAATACTTTATATTTAGTTGTTACTTTAGTAATAATAATTAGATATACATAAAATATATATTTACATAATAATTAAATTTCTATATTATGTTATGATACTATATTATGTTATGATACGATATGTAAAGAATGTGAAGAAAATTCTTAAATCTTATCCTTATCTTGGGGAATGAGACGAAGTAGAAAAAAACCGATGAACACATAAAGGTTTCTTTAAAATTTTGGGATGATAATAAGAAGGCTCTTAAATGTTAATTGAGATAGAGTTGGTGGTTGAAAATGGTGGTGATGGAGATGGATTGTGATGGGTAATGGTATATCTAATTCTAATAAAGCATATAATATTCTCTCTTTCAATTCATTAATAATATTATTAATTAATTAATTTTTGTTTGAATTAATAGATAAATTCATCACAAAATATTTAGTTGAAATAATCACTTCACTACATTATTTCTAATATCTAAACTCAAATCCGAGTGTTATTATTTTACATATTTCTCGTGGTGTTGATATGAAATACTGGTGCATATAATTTAAAAAAAATAACATTTTTAATAACGTGATAATCTAATACTAATAAAGCATATAATATTCTCTCTTTCAATTCATTAATAATATTATTAATTAATTAATTTTTGTTTGAATTAATAGATAAATTCATCACAAAATATTTAGTTGAAATAATCACTTCACTACATTATTTCTAATATCTAAACTCAAATCCGAGTGTTATTACTTTACATATTTCTTGTGGGGTTGATATGAAATATTGATGCATATAATTTAAAAAATAATATTTTTAATAACGTAACAATATAAAAGATTAACATTTTAATAACATAACACCATGTTTCTTAGATAATAGCAATTATTTTTTCTGAAACTTGATTTACGCAAAACAGATAACGTAAACTAAACCATATGCTTATCCATTTTAAGAAACAATAAAATCATAGGTTTTAAAATTTTTTAAAACTATGATTTTAGTGCTTAAAATAAAAAAGTTTAAATTACAAAAGAAAAAAAACAAAAATTATTATCCTTATCTGAGATTATCTATAAAATAAAGATTAAATTGCCATTTTAGTCCCTGAGTTTTGTCCAAATTTGCCATTTTAGTCCAAATAGTTTTTTTTTGCCTCTGGGTCCCTGACTTTTACATTTTGTTGCCATTTTGATCACAATGGCTAACTCCGTCCATAAACCCCATCTGTAACCAGGGGTATTTTGGGGATTAACTAAAAAAGTTTTAAACATTGCCATTTTGATCCATTTTTTTTACCCTAGTATATAAACACAATTAACCCTTATGAAAACCCTAATTCACCACAACAACTCATCTTCTTCCTCAATTCATCAAAATCCACAGACGTCCCCTGTCTAAAATCGTTCGTGTACAAACCCTAAGTTGGAAATCATCATGGTTTACTGTGTATGTGGGTTCGAAACTAAGATCCGTACCTCGAGGACTTCACAAAATCCAGGCCGACGCTTCCATTGCTGCACTCGTCCGGGTAATAGTTGTGGGTTCGTGTGTTGGGCTGAGCCCCCTTTGTACGTGTCTTCTGTAGCCCTGAATCATGAAGAAAATCATAGCGAGTTGGGAGTTAACAACAGGGACCTGCAAGAAAAGCTTCAACGAGTCATTTCAGAAAACAAAAGTTTGAAGATTGTTTTAGGGGTCATTTTGTTCTCTGTACTGATGTTCTACTTAGCAAATTGAGTAGTTGATTAAGATTTGTGAAATGTATGAAATGTATGAAGTTTTAATGGAATGAAATGGTCAGTGTTTTGTTGAATATTTATGTTGATCTAAGATAATGAAAGTGGTTATTATAATTAGACATGTATGGTCACAGTTGTCAATTGGTGTTAGTTTGGTTGTTTGGCTTATGTTAATTAGACATGTATGGTCAGTCCAAATTCAGGTTTCGGCCGTTTGGCGCACAATTGAAAATGGGTCACAATTGACACCATTTGCACATCAGTTTTGATATTACTGATGGGTCACAATTGACACATTCAGGTTTCGGCTGCTTGGCTAACATTTGATATGCAAACAGACATGAATTACAAACCACAAGACAATATTAATTCATTACAAACTTTTTCCATTACAGACCAAAAGACAAGACTAAACCATTACATACTTGTTCCATTACATCAAGTTCAACAAAAGGCCTGTACCAAAAATGAGTTAATATCCAAAAGGCCTGTACCAAAATGAGTTAATATCCAACAAAAGGCCTGTACCAAAAGACAAGACTAAACCTAAACAAAAGGCCTGTACCAAAATGAGTTAATATCCGACAAAAGAACCTAAACCACAATACATCAAGTTCAACAAACTGACCCTAAACATCACCACCTGCTGCACAACCATCCAGACCAGCAGCTCCACCCTCCTGACCAGCAGACCCACCCTCCTGTCCATTAACACCAGCAGCCTCACCCTCCTGTCCAGCAACACCAGCAGCCTCCCCACCCTTTCCTTTACTGCAGGTCCTCCTGTTATGTCCTTTTTCCCCACAGGTAAGACACGATACCCTTTTTTGGGCAGTTTTCCACTTTTTTCAATTACCTCGTTTACCTCCTCCAACTCGACGGCAGATTTTCTTCTTTTCTTCTTAGGTCTCCCAGCAGGCTTATGATACTTGGGGCTGTTAAAGTGGTTGGGCATTGGCTTTTAGGCCATAAATCCATACCATTGATTGGCTCTAGGGTGTGATTATAGACATCTTTCCATGTCTCTAGCCAGTAGGCCTTATCTACCCACTCTTCTGGTACACCATTACCCTCCCCATTCAATGCCCTGTCTAGATACAAGCCACTGCATGCCTACATGGCATGCCAGTTAACTGGAACCTTCTGCATCCACAAGTCCTTTCAACAAGATTCACAGCCCTTTTTTCAAGTTCGGACCACTAACCTATAATGTCAAAATAACCAAGTTTACATATATGCAAAGGATGATTGAAGCCTGTTTAATTGAGTGAAGAACAACTTACCTCATACTTTCCATTGCCATACCAAATAGCTGTGTAGTTTGCAGCGTCAGTCTTTATCTTCTCAAAAATCACAGTGGCCTTGGGAGTTAATGGTCCTGGGGACTTGCCAATCATCTTATGAACTACTACTATCCTTTTCATCAAGTATTCCCTAATGAAATCAAGACAGGTAATGATTGGTCTGTCCCTACCAATTAGTATATGTCTGTTGAACACCTCACATAGGTTGTTCAACAAGACATCACACTTGGGCCTTTCTGCAAGAAAACAAGAACACATCAATAAGTTAACTGATAATAACAGTAGCATTAAAACAAGAAAATATACCATTGAAAAATGCTCTTGACCAATGTTTAGAAGGAATCTCCTTCAGCCAGTTGTACAAGTCCTTATCCTCTGTCAAGATTGCTTGCATATTCTTCTCAAACTTCTGAGGTGTTGTTGAACTAGCAGCAGCCCACAACAGGTTCTTAAAAACTGCACCTTTCCACCTTGGTTTCATGTTTTCATGAATATGCCGCAGACAGAATCTATGCTCAGCATTTGGAAAGACTTGCTGAATGGCAGGTATTAAACCCTACAACAGTTACAAAAACCAATTATACATCTGAATTTGATGGTTGAAATGGTTTATGTAAATTAACAAAGAACATACCTTTTGCCTATCAGTTATAAAGGTGAAATTGCCATTTTGAGGCAGTTCCAAGTCATCTCCCAAACACCTCAAGAACCAACTCCAGCTGGCTGTTGTTTCAGACTCCACCACAGCATAAGCAAATGGGTAAATCCCATTGTTTGCATCAACACCTACTGCAGTTAAAATCTGTCCAGGCCAAGGTCCTTTCAAGAAACACCCATCAAGACCAAGTAGATCCCTTCCAGCCTTGTTAAACCCTGCCTTTAATGGCCCCAAACATATATAAACCCTTTTGAATTGCCTTGTAGGACTGCTTGGGTTACATTCAGGTTCAACTGCAATTTTCACACTTGTACCAGGATTTGCCCTAACTAGTTCCTCACAGTAATCCCTTAGGTGTGTATACTGAACAGAGTAGTCACCTTGAACCTTCTTGGTTGCCCTTGCCTTTGCCCTAAACATCTGATTCAAACTCACCTCAACTTGATGCTTCTTTTGTATTGTATCTACAAGTGCCTTTAATGGTATTTCAAAATTGTCTAAGTCAAATTCATCAACTTCCTGCTCATCCTGCTCATCCCCTTCGGCATCACTGATATCAAATTCAACAGCAGCTCTAAAGTCAACCTGATCCATATCAACATCATCATCTTGGTATTCCTCATCTACTATGTAATCAGGATCCTCACTATCCTCACCCTTATCACTATCCTCACCCTTATCACTATCCTCACCCTTATCACTGCCCTCTTCACTTTCATCATTACCCTCATCCTCATTACCACTGTAATCAGGATCATCACCACCATCAGGATCAATAAACTTTGCATTTGTTACCTCTGTTTCTTTGCTCTGTTCATCATCTACTACATCATCACTTTCATCTGAATCTGAATTAGACTCAGAGCTAACATCCACTACACTAACCTTTTGATTACCCTGAACTTCAGCTTGTGTTAAATCACCTAAGTTTGCAGGATCAGCCTGTGATTCATCACCTAAGTTTGTAGCATCAACTTGTTTTTTATTACCCCAAATATGCTTAACATACACCTCAATTACCTTGTGTGTTTGAGTATACTTAATCATCCTAATAACATCGCTATCACTCATTAAGGATCTTATCCCAAATTCAAAACATTCTCCTGGAATCCTAAAGTTGTATCTTAATCCCCCTAGTTCGTCATCTGGGTAACCTAGCTCACCCATCATATCATTGAATATGATCAAAGAGAAGTAGTCAGGGTTAACCTTGTCAATGTACGATACCTTACCCTCATACCCAAATTCTGGAAAGTCCACCAATTCCCCTCCATGATGTATCTCAAATGTGAACAATTCTGGTTCGTTAGCTGAAAATCAACATCAAAATACACCATTAAACAACAATAATCGAACAAAACAGGGATCGTTTCACTAAATTTTAAGGGTTTTAACACATACCATAATCCACATCGGGATTAAAGGTTGAACCAGGCTCTCGAGCATTCCACATCGTTCTTACTTCAATCGCCAACTCAGGAACTGTGATTATGCTTGAATACGTACAGATTTTGGGTGAATTGTGGAAGACGGTGGAAGACGATGAGTTGTTGTGGTGAATTAGGGTTGTAAAAAGGGTTAATTGTGTTTATATACTAGGGTAAAAAAATGGATCAAAATGGCAATGTTTAAAACCTTTTTAGTTAATCCCCAAAATAACCCTAGTTACAGATGGGGTTTATGGATGGAGTTAGACATTGTGATCAAAATGGCAACAAAATGTAAAAGTCAAGGACCCAGAGGCAAAAAAAAAAAACTATTTGGACTAAAATGGCAAATTTGGACAAAACTCAGAGACTAAAATGGCAATTTACTCATAAAATAAATATATGAGTTTTACATATATGAGTACCTAATCAGAGGACTAAAATCATAGTTTTAAAAATTATAGGTCATATATGTATATTTTTAATCATAAATTAGAAATAGATATTAATTATTATATATTATTAATGAATTATCATAAATTAGAATCAAATATTAATTATTATATATTATTAATAAATTAAATATGAAAATGCCATGTGGCATAATTTAGAAGTGATGTTAGAGGAGAAAATGTCATGTGGCATTAAAAGTATTCTTTTATTAGTATTAGATAACTACAATATATATTAAAAACCAACTTGTTCTAATTAACAACAATCTCTATTATAACAACAAATAATATCCAAAAAATATAAAATAAAATTTCTTACACTAAGGTCCGTAATAAGTGGAAAGTAAAACTTGTGAAAGCGTGCCTAAAAAAAGAGTAAAATTTGTGTGAGATACCTACATTCCAAGTTAATTGTACAATAATACTAGCAACTTGTTTCGAAGAAAAATTATACAGAGACTGAAGGGGTATGGTCCCAGATCTCGCGTCAGCATTGACCGCGAGTGACCATTACCCTTATCAAAACCCCCACTAGCTAACAACCTACTTGTGCCCATGCGGGAACGCGTCGACACAAGGGTTGAATCCAATCTATCTAGTAACGAAGGAGGACTTACATGGAACATGAGAACGGTAGAGTGATGCGACATAGCATCACATCTGGTGTATGAAAACGGAAGTATTCACAGCGATGCGGCGTCGCACCGCATCCAGTGAACACTTCTATCAATACAAGAAAGCCTTACCTTAGGCATAAAAGAAGATGAACGTAACGGTGCGGCTGACACCGCGCCATATGGGCATTTTCGTCACGACAAGGGATGCAGGCAAATAGTCTCCGCGGACGACGATGCGGCTAGCACCGCATCTCGCGTATTCCTTGATCACAAGCAGGAGACGCGATAACTTCAGATGTTACCGCACGTAGCGATGCGGCTTGCACCGCATCCTATGCACTCAAACAAGTGGGACTGACACCACAGTGCAAGTGGCACCAATGGCAGTTACCTGTCAGAGCTACGTAAGCAATGGACTGACGTGGCGTAACCTCCATAACCGACAAGCCTGACACACCTGCAAGGGTGCAGCACGTCGTCAGTCCATCCATCATCATCCTCCTTCACTCCTCGGCTATAAATACCAACCCCAAACCAGGTTTGAGGTATCTCTTCACAACTCTCTCACTACTACTACTATCTTACTTTGTTTCCCGAGCAAACTACTGATTCTCAAGCCGGAGAGTGGTAACAAGGAGCACCCCCCACCCCATCCTCCTTGTTACGAGTCACGGCTTGTTTCCTTGTGCAGGAGATCAACCACCGGTGATCCAGCCAGCGATCCTCGAGAGGAAGGGATTAACCCTTCTTGACGAGACCAGTGTGTTAACCCTGCCCGGTTAACCATTGTTTCATCATTGGCGCCCACCGCTACTCTTAGCATTTTCTAAACCATCCTTTTTCCTCTCTCACGATCATGACTGATCACCAAAACAACATTGCGTATAACCAAAATCCCCCAATCCCATCTCTGGTAGGGGTCAATGCCTCGACCTCCCAACCCGGACACATTGGCACGTCCACACAAAGGAGTCCCTCCTTTATGTTTGGACATGACTTATCACAGTTCCCATCTGTGATCCCACCAGGCATGACCGTTCATACCTGGTACGAGCAGCAGGCAGCCATGCTGACTGCAGCATACAACCGCGCTTGTACTGAAGCGAATATACGAGCTGGACTTCCCCCAGCACCGCACACCCCTGTTGAGCGTATTTTACAATACGACGGCAGGATACATTCACGCCCGGCTTCAAGAAGCCGACGTGAAGAACGGGGATCGTCTTACTGTTCGGTCCACACCCTCAACGAGGATGATTCCTCATACGGGTCCCACACCAGAGGACCGGTACATACCCGCCTTGGCCCCCATGGCGAGGACAGGAGGCGATCAACCTCCCGACGCGGCCCAGGCATTCAGAGCCGATTGGGCCCGCAACCATACACCGAAGGGTACGGTCATACCGACCCTGACGACCATAGCTACCGTGGTGATTCGCATGACACCAGCAGCAGACCGGGAGGACGCAACTATGTTCCTCCCAGTCACCCCCGCAACACATACCTTAGGGCGGCAAAGCGCCCTGCGAACGAGCCATACAGGCCAAAGGCAGCGGCCGAAAATTCCAAGTTCGGCACGCGGATTGCCAACGCCCATGTCACCACGACAAAGTTCCCATTCAACGTTGGGAAATACAGTGGTTCGACCGACCCGGACGACCACATGAACATCTTCATGGGCGCGGGCATCAACGGCCAGTGGGATGAACCCACTTGGTGTAATTTTTTCCCCCAGACCCTTACGGGCCTGGCCAGGGCATGGTTCGATTCTTTGCCAGTGGGATCACTGGATTCATTCGAGGACTTGCGTACCAAGTTCCTCGCCCATTTTAGCCAGCAACGACGCCACGAACGTGACTCGTTGGACGTCATGAACATCTGGCGAAGAGACGACGAATCGCTCGAAGCATTCGTCGTCCGATACAATAAAGAGTGCCTGGAAATAGGTGACGTGGCAGACCAGATGGCACGAAACCACTTCATCCGGGCCGTCAAAGACAGAGAGATGATCATGACCATCTCTGGCAAAGAGGGTTTGCCCAAAAAATGGGAAGATGTCATGGCCGCGGTCAAGACATACGCCCAGACACAGCGGTCACTTGAACCGCATGTGACGAAGGCAAAGCCCCAAACCGAAACATCCCACCAAGGGTCCAAGCGTAACAATAAACGCAATCGGGACGTTGGAAATCGCGATATTTCCAAACCGTATTTCCCGCGAACCAACACGTTCGACCCAAAGAACTACAACCCCGCCCGAGACAGTCGGGCGTCAAAAAGAGATTCTCGGGACCGCAACTGGACCGAGATCACCATGTCGCCAAGTGAGGTCCTCCTTGCGGACCCACAGTTCTTGCGACCGGCCCAACCAATGAAGTCCAAGAAAAATCAGGACCTCACACTCTACTGTGAGTACCACAAGGACTCGGGCCACACCACCAACAACTGCATCAGTCTCTGACTGGAGATTGAGCGCGCCTTAAAGGAGGGGAAACTGCAACATCTTTTGCCAGGTGGGCAAAAACCCACCAAGCGCATTACCCCTCATGGCGAAGGTACCTCCTCCGGGAAGAGAACCATGCACGTGGCTTCCACCCACATGATCCACGGAGGCAAGGGCAGGCCGCGCAAAGCGGCGAGAAGGCCGGAATGTGACTGGAAAGACGAGCAAGTCGTCTTTCCAAAGGTCCGAGGCGGACCGCACGATAGGCGCGCCATCGTCATTTCAGGCCAATTGGCACATTACTGCACCGAGCGTCTATTCATCGACCCGGGCAGTACATCTGATATAATCTACGAACAATGCTTCAACCAGTTCGACCAGGAGGACAAAGATCGGTTGCAAGCAGTAGATTACCCGTTAACCGGGTTCGCAGGGGAAACTGTCTTTCCCCTAGGCCAGATTACTTTCCCTGTGCGTCTTTCCAGCGGAAACCGCACAAGGACAGAAGAGGTAAACTTCATGGTTCTACCTCACACCTCCAGATATGACGTACTCCTCGGGAGAGAATCCCAAGGAGATTTCAATATGATTACGTCCGTCCCCCACTCTGCGGTTGGTTTCCCAACCGAATCGGGGGTCGCGATAATCTATGCCCGCAGGGACGTCATGATGTCGGACGAAGTACGTCCGACCAAGGTCGCAAGGCCCACTCCCAACGACCAACCAGAAAAGTGGGTTCTCAACGCGAGATACCCAGAACAAAAGGTCACGTTGGGTCACGCCTTATCCCCGACCACAAAAGCGCAACTGAAGCAGCTTCTCTTCAGAAACCAGGACATCTTCGCGTGGACACCCGCAGACATGACCGGGGTCCCACGTGATATTGCGCAACATCATTTGAATACCTTGCCAGGTATTAAGCCAGTGATCCAAGGCCAACGCCACCTTGGGTCAGCTAAAAATCAGGCGATGCAAGAGCAGATCGAAGAACTGCTCTCCGCAGGCATCCTGCGGGAAGTCAAATACCAGACGTGGTTATCCAACCCAGTCATGGTAGAAAAACCGTCCGGGGGCTGGCGCATGTGCGTCGATTACAAAGACCTTAACAAAGCCTGCCCCAAGGATTGTTACGCGCTTCCAGAAATCGACGAAAAAGTCGATAATCTCGCACCATTCAGGTGGAAGTGTTTCCTCGATTGCTACAAAGGGTGCCATCAAGTACAAATGGCAATCGAGGATGAAGACAAAACGGCATTCCGGACTCCCACCGGAAATTACTGCTACACAAAAATGCCGTTTGGGTTACGCAACGCGGGCTCAACCTACCAAAAGTTGATGAACGACACTTTCCGCGACCAAATAAGCAAAAGTGTCGAAATCTACATGGACGACCTGGTCGTCATGAGCATGGAAGAGGATACCATGCTCACAGATATTGAAAGAACATTCCAAACTCTGCACAGCGTTAACATAAAGCTCAATCCAGGAAAATGCTCGTTTGGAATGGAAGAAGGCAAATTCCTTGGGTTCATCGTCACTAAAGATGGATTCAAGGTAAACCCGGAGAAAGTCCAGGCGATCGAGCGCATGCCATCGCCTTCATCGATGAAGGATATGCAACGGCTAGCCGGCAGGCTAGCGGCACTTAACAGATTTTTAGCCAACCACGCAGCTAAGTCTTATCCGTTCATCAAGACCCTGCGGAGCTGTTCAAAGAAAGAACAATTCCAGTGGACCGCAGAGGCTGAACAGGCTTTTCGGGAAATGAAGGAGTGTTTGATACAACTCCCAACTCTAACCACACCACGCAAAGATGAGCCACTCATATTATACCTATCCGCCGCAGATAACGCGGTGGGTGCGGTATTAATAGTGGAGCGAAAGGGGGTTCAAACACCCATCTATTACATCAGCAAGATGCTCAACGACCCAGAGACGAGATACTCAATAATGGAGAAATTGGTGCTAGCATTAGTGCACGCTTCAAGACGGTTGCGACGCTACTTCGTAAACCACGTCATCACAGTGCTAACCAATTACAGGATCGGCCCGATCCTATCCAAACCCGACATCTCTGGGAGATTAGCAAAATGGGCAATCGAGCTGGGCGCGCACACGATACACTATAAACCGCGCCCCGCGATTAAAGGCCAGATCTTAGCTGATTTCGCCGCCGAAGTACCGGTGAATCGCATCCAAGAATGCGAAGAAGCACAAACTCCTGCACCAACGCCATCCTCCTCCGAGACATGGGCACTATTCACAGATGGTGCCTCCAATGACGAAGGTGCGGGTGCAGGTCTGCGACTCGTCAGCCCTGACGGCCAAGAGCTTACATATGCAATACGCCTCGAATTCAAAAGCACAAACAACGAGGCAGAATATGAAGCCCTGTTAGCGGGGCTACGTTTAGCAGTCAAAATCGGCGTGCAACATCTGGAAGCACACGTCGACTCTTTGTTAGTTGCAGGCCAAGTACGCGGCGACTATGCCGCAAAAGGGGATATCATGATCCTCTACCTCGAGCAAGCCCTGCAACTAAAATCCAAATTCGCTTCGTTCAATATTCGCCATATTAATCGAAGCGAAAACAAGTCCGCAGATGCGCTATCAAAACTTGCATCTACCAGCTTCCAACACTTGGCAAAGGAGATACGCATCGAAATCCTCCAAAATCCTTCGGTACCCCTGCGCCAAGTCAACGTCATTCAATACGGTTCAACATCATGGATGACACCTATTATCGCATATCTACAATCCGGTGTGACTCCCGAAAGCAAATCAGAGGCACGCAAGCTCCAATACAAAGCGTGCCATTATCAAATGGGAGACGGTATCTTGTATCGCAAATCATACCTAGGGCCACTACTACGATGCGTCAACCCCCAGGATGCCACATACCTCATCCGAGAGATACACGAGGGCATATGTGGCATACATGCTGGACCACGCATGGTAGTGGCCAAAATCATGAATGCCGGGTATTACTGGCCCGGCATGCACCTGGACGCCGTCAAAGAGTTGCGCAAGTGCATCGACTGTCAACGTCATGCTCCAAAAACCTTGCGGCCAAAAAACAACTTAGTCCCCGTCACAACCGCATGGCCCTTTCAGAAATGGGCAATTGACGTGGTGGGACCATTCCCTGACGCTCCGGGGCGGTTAAATTTATCATAGTAGCGGTTGATTACTTCACAAAATGGGTGGAAGCAAAACCGCTCGCCTCAACCACTGCTATGATAACAAGAAAGTTCATTTGGGAACACATCATCTGCCGTTTCGGATTACCAATGTGCATTGTCACCGATAACGGCACCAACTTCGCTGCCGACGAATTCCAAAAATGGCTAAAAGAACTACATATTGAGCACATATTCTCATCAGTCGCACACCCGCAAGGGAACGGCCAAGTTGAGAGTATCAATAAAAGCCTAGTCGAAGGGATCAAGGCGCGGTTGGGAACGGCCAGGCGTGGCTGGGTCGATGAACTCCCAAGTATCTTATGGGCTCACCGTACAAGCCCAAAAACAAGCAATGGGGAAACACCCTTCAGCCTAGTCTACGGTTCAGAAGCGGTGATCCCCGCAGAAGTAGGTCTCCCATCTCCTAGAATGTTGGCTATTGAAAAACTAGACAACAACACGGAACGCAGGATCGATTTGGACCTCTTGGAAGAAAGGCGCGAAAACGCTGCCATCAATGAGGCCAAATACAAATCCAAACTTGAAAAGTACTACAACACGCGCGTCCGCGTTTGTACTTTCAACCCAGGAGATTACGTCCTACGTGACAATGAGGCATCTAATGCCGAGCGCCCAGGCAAACTCGCCCCCAAGTGGGAAGGACCCTACCTCATCAAAGAGATCTTAGGGAAAGGCGCGTACAAATTACAAACGCTAGAAGGCGAACCTATCGCACGAACATGGAATGCTCAACAGCTTCGACGCTGTTATATGTAAGCCATGTTCTTACATTTCTTTATGTAACCTATCGGGCCGCAGGCCATTTGCAAATAAATAAATAAGCAATTTTATACATTATTGTTTGTTATTACTATTACAAATGCGTGTTCCACTTTGCGGTATCCCAAAAACAGATTGGCAAAATCTTCATTCGCGATACCCATACAAAGTGGTAACCACACACAAATATTGTAATAGGCCAGCAAAAGGCAGAAAGACTTGCATATTTATCCGGCCGGATAAACAAGTTTTTGTTAAACACTTAACACAATTCCTGAGCCCAAAAAGGCAAACAATGGAATTGACGCGGACTCATACGACAAAGGTATGGAGTACACTTGACCCCATTCACAAATGGGTAGAGTTCCGGATATATAAGCTTTTACAAAGCTTAAGCAATTCTAAAACCCTAACACGGTAAATAACAGAATTGACGCGTCCTCATACGACAAAAAGTATGGAGTCTACTTGACCCCATTCACAAATGGGTAGAGTTACGCATACATACGTTCAGACATGCAAGAATTTAAAACACTTGTACAAACTGAACAAAACACTTTATATTCAAAAAATTCAAGCACCCTTGTGATGCTTAATGAATTTACATAAAGTTCCTATTCTATACAAGAGGAACACAAAAAGGAGGCACACTAGCCAACCTAAACCCTATTTTGTACCGCTGGTCCCCGCATCTCCTCCGGCACCACCAGCGGGTTCTTCCTCTTCCGCATCCGGATAAAGCATCCGCAAGCGGTCAACATAGTCCGCAGCATCCAAACAATCGTCTAGTTCCTCTACACAGGCAAGGGACGTATTATAAAAGGAGGCTTCGGCCGCCTTAAGAAGCGATTCGGTGTCCACACCTTGGAACCCGGATCGCTTATCAGTATAACCGCCTGCGGATAATACATTGATATGCCCAATGCAGCGGTTATAACCAGCTTTAAAGCCAGCATCGCGCGCACGTTCCTTAACCAGGTCCAAACCAGAGGCGGTCTCAGGGGCATTCATGATAGCCTCAACAATCTGCAATAAAAGGATCATAAGTCTTGGATACTAATCCAAGCAAATGTAAAAGAAAAGGGATACTTACACGCGCGATACCGTGAGCCCGCAACCACTCACGGTCAGCCTCCAGCTGGTTAAAAGAGGACACCAAGGCATCCTTGTCCTCAACAGCGGCATCAGCCCGCTCCTCCGCAGCCGACACGCGGGCAGTAAGGTCTGTAACCACGACCTCCCGGGCCCGAACCTCAGCCTGTCAAAAAACAGTAAACAGTTTACACGATAAACATTTACGGAACAAGGAAGAAAGTAACAAAGTTAAAGAAACATACCTGCAGGCTGGCAACAACTTTGCCCAAACGAATGCGCTCCGCATTCGCCTCTTCAAGAGCCTTAGAAGCACGGCTCTCCCTCTCTTCAGCCTCCTCAAGGGCTTTCGCGGCACGAGCCCCGGCTTCTTTGGCCTCTTCAAGCGCCTTCAGGGCGTCGGCCTTCGCCTGCAGCGCTTTAACAGAAATGGCCTCAGCCGCAGCTTTCTCCTGGCTCAAGGTAACGTTCGCCGCCTGATACGTGGGTGAAAACCGGTGCTTGTAATTGTTTAACTTAACGTTTTTACGTGAGTTTTAGTTTCGAATAGCCTACTTTTAATCAAGAATGTGTTTTGCAGGTTTGATGAAGTTTAAGGAGCTTTTCGGGAGCTTTACGGGTCATCGGATTGAAAAACGGAACATCGGAACGCATTACGGATCACACGGGAGCAAAACGAGGAAAAATCTGAAGTGGAAAATGGAGAACCCGTCGCCGACGGGCCCCAAGCCGTCGGCGACGCCCCCTTAAAATGCCCGTAGGCTAGAAACACCCGTATCCAGGTACTTAAGCCGTCGGACGAACAATGAAAATCCAGGACCCGTCGCCGACGGGGTAGTGGCCGTCGGCGACGGCCTGCCAAAACCAGAAACGGGATTTTTGGTTATTTGGGGGTCTAGTTCGCTTCTTATTGGGGGAAGCTCCTTCAATTCGGGAGTTACACTTTGTTTTGAGTTTTGAACTTGAATTTTGGAGCCATCTTTCACTATCATCTCATCACCAATCCATCATCCATCACGGCTACATCCGGAATCAAGAACAAAGGCACCATCATCTTCTTGATTCCAAACCCTAGTCCATCATCATCACAACCATTCTATCACCTTCCATCCATCCATCACCACCAACCGTTTCCAAACCCTAATCATTCCACCATCCATCCTCAAGCTCCAAGATGATCCAATTGAAGTCTTGTGCATCCGTTGATTGTACCGTTTACACCATGAGCGGCTAATTTCTTGGAGGTTTCACCCCGGTGTAGACTTTTGTAAGATTTAGGGTTTACTATGTTTTGTTGATTGTTTTGTGACAACTTGAATTGCGTTTGAATCTTAGACAATTGTCCTACGTTGGTATTGAATTTGCAAACTGTCGAGTGAATGATTAAATTTGACTTTGTGAAATGAATGCACGTATTTATGCTTTGTCTTTTGGTAGGATTTGTTAGTCCAAAGTAACGAAGTGTATCATGGTCCGTTGTTTACAACGTTGATAGCGATTGACACCTAAGCTTTGTGATTGCGACCCGTTAACGAACTATTTCAAGTAAAGCTAATTAAAATACATAGTAACCCTAGGTCTTGCAATTGTTGAAACCGGGTGTGAGCCTTGTTTTATTATTATTGTTTAAACAATCATTTTCACTTCTTGCAATTAGTAGTTAATTTTAGTTAATCGTTTTAGTAATTTCAACTCACATCTTTCAATCAAACCAAAATATTCAAAAACAAGTTAGCAAGCTTCATAAAAGTGACAACTATTCATAATTCAATCAAATCCGCACACAAACCACATACTCTTCGTGGTTCGACCCCTTGCTACCACTAGCTATTTGTTAAGGGTAATTAGGGTATATAAATATTATCTTTGACCGGAGCGCGACACTCCGATCAAATTTTATTGCTTCCTAGATGGTTATTCCGGTTATAACCAAATTGCCATCCATCCGGAAGATCAAGCAAAGACTACTTTTACATGTCCTTACGGTACTTTCGCATTTAGGCGGATGCCGTTTGGATTATGTAATGCTCCCGCCACCTTTCAAAGGTGCATGATGAGTATCTTCTCCGATATGGTGGGAGAGTCTTTAGAAATCTTTATGGATGATTTCTCAATTTTTGGATCATCATTTGAGACTTGTTTGGACCAACTAGATAAAGTGCTAAAAAGATGTGTTGAAACTAGTTTGGTCCTAAGTTGGGAAAAGAGCCATTTTATGGTTCAAGAGGGAATTGTGTTGGGGCACGTAGTGTCAAGTCGTGGGATAGAGGTTGATCGTGCTAAGGTACAAGTCATATCTACTCTACCTTATCCCACGACCGTTAAAGGTGTTAGGTCATTTTTAGGTCATGCGGGATTTTATAGGAGGTTTATAAAAGGGTTTAGTGATATTACAAAACCTCTATGTAATCTTTTGTTAAAAGACCGAGACTTTAATTTTGACAAACAGTGTGAAAATGCCTTTAATGTGTTGAAACAGAAATTGGTTGAAGCCCCAATCTTGCAATCACCAAATTGGTCATTACCATTTGAAATTATGTGTGATGCAAGCGACTATGCGGTTGGGGCCGTGTTGGGTCAACGGGTAGACAAAAAGCCGGTTGCCATTTACTACGCAAGTAAGACTCTCTCGGATGCACAACTTAACTATACAACAACTGAGAAAGAGCTACTTGCGGTAGTTTATGCATTAGATAAATTCCGGGCTTACATATGGGGTAGCAAAGTTATTATTTATTCTGACCACAGTGCTGTCAGGTACCTCATGGAGAAAAAGGATGCTAAGCCGCGGTTGATACGATGGGTACTCCTATTACAAGAGTTTGATTTGGAGATTCGAGATAAGAAAGGGAGTGAGAATGTGGTCGCGGACCATTTGTCTCGGTTGAGTGTAGAGGATTCTTCCCGTGAAGAAATTAATGAGACTTTTCCAGATGAGCACATCTTAAAAATTGGCATCTTACCATGGTATGCTAACATTGTTAACTATTTGGTTACAGGTGACTTGCCGGCTCATTGGGATAGAAGGAAGAGGTTGCATTTCCTGTCTCAAATCAAGTACTACACGTTGGAAGAACCGGACTTATTCAAGATCTGTCCGGATCAAGTCGTTCGAAGATGCATACCCGACGAGGAGATTCCTAGCGTCTTGATGCACTTGCATTCATTTGCTTGTGGGGGCCATTTTAGTGGTCACAAAACAGGGCACAAAGTGCTAAATAGCGGCCTTTATTGGCCGACTATTTTTAAGGATGCTTTTCATTTCGCTAAAAACTGTGTTGAGTGTCAAAAGTTGGGGAGTATCTCTAAAAGGGATGAAATGCCCATGCAACCGATCCTTATTGTAGATATTTTTGATGTATGGGGGATCGATTTCATGGGCCCATTCCCTAATTCACATGGCAACTTATACATTTTGGTGGCGGTCGATTATGTATCCAAATGGGTCGAAGCGATTGCCACCAAAACAAATGACCATACCGTTGTTTGCAATTTTGTTCAAACGAATATAATTTCTCGATTTGGGGTTCCCCGGGTAATCATTAGTGATGGGGGATCTCATTTCAAGAACTTTAATTTTGGCAAACTCTTGAAACGGTATGGTGTTGACCATCGAATTGCTACCCCCTACCACCCACAAACAAGCGGTCAAGTTGAAGTTTCCAATAGGCAAATAAAAGAAATTTTGCAAAAGACTGTTCGACCCGACTGAAAGGATTGGTCAACAAAGTTGAATGATGCTTTATGGGCCTATAGAACGGCTCATAAAACACCTATTGGAACTACTCCTTATCGCTTAGTTTATGGGCGAAATTGTCACTTGCCGGTGGAACTTGTGCATCGTGCTTGGTGGGCTATAAAAGAGGTTAACATGAAATATGACGATGCAGGAAAGGAGCGAAAGTTGAAACTTTGTGAGTTGGAGGAGCTTAGGGAAGAAGCGTACGAGTGTGCTTCAAAGTACAAGGATGACATGAAGAGAGCACACGATGCAAAGTTGAAGCCAAAAGAGTTTGAAGTAGGCCAAAAGGTTTGGCTCTACAATTCGAGGATTAAATACTTCCCGGGAAAGCTCAAGAGCAAGTGGATGGGCCCGTATGTGATAACACGGGTCGGGAAACTTGGAGATGTCACAATCGAGGACCCGAAGGACGGGTCGAAGCAAACGGTTAACGGTCACCGCCTTAAACCATTCCTCGATGGTAATGAAGAGAAAAAGGATGCAAATGTGGAGTTGATATGCTTCTTGGGAAGCGTACCAACATATGAGGTGAATTAAAAGGACCGGTAACACGTTTTTGTAAAGTTATGTACACTTATTCAATTGTTTGCGTAATTGGATGTGAATCGTTTCCGGTTCATACTAACCTTTCTTGATTGTGTGAAGTTCGAGCATTCCAAACGGGTCGTGAAGATACAAGGTATGATTTAGACTTGATTTGGTGCATTGAGGACAATACACGATTTTTTTGGGGGGTGGTAGGACCGTTAACGGTTATTTGTTTAAAAATTTTTTAATTTATAAAAATCACAAAAATATTTTTAATATGTTTAGGAATTGTTGATGTAAATAGTCCCTTTGGTAAATATTCATAATTTTCTGCATAAAAAAAAAAAAAAAAAAATTACACTACCCGTCGGCGACGGGGTGGTGGCCGTCGGCCACGGGTTCCAAAAATGCCCGTAGGCACCTTTTTCTCCGTCGGCAGGTACATAACCCGTCGACCCACTCCTAAATTCCAAGAGCCGTCGGCGACGGGGGGGGACCCGTCGGCGACGGGCTCTCCTTTTCGTTCCGACGCAGCTCCGCTCCCAGGTTAATAAAAACGATTTAAAACCCATTTTTACCTCACCAAACCTTTTCCAAACCCACTTTGAACCACAAACTCGAACCTAAATCATCTTACCTCACTTTTTCACCACAAATTCCCTGCTTTCTCTCTCTCCAAATTCACCCAACTCCTTCATCTTCTCCATCTTCTTCCCCAAACCCTAGCAACCTTCAAGCTTCCATAACTCCCTCAATTTTCCACCAAATCCTCTGATTCTTGGGTCCATCTTGAGTAGTTTTTCAAGACGAACAAAATCCCTAACACGGTTTTCATCAATTCTTGCTATTGTGCAAGATTTCTGGGTGTGTTCTTGAGGGTTTTTGAAAGGGTGTTCAACAAAGTGCTTGCTTGTCATCTTTTCTTAGTTTTTCTTGTCTAACAACATCAAAGGTATGGATTTCTCTTAAATTTATGCGTGATTATTATATATTAATGTTTTTCTTCCGAAGTTTTAAACTTTTTGGTTTAAGAGTAGGTTGTTTAGACAATGTATGTTATGATAGCATGATTTTGGGCAAGATTAGTAATTTTGAATGGAATTTGAGCATGCCATAACTATAGTGAAGTAATTACACTGTTATGAACATGATTGAACATGAATATGATGTTGACTCTTGTTGAAATTGTAAGATATTGTAAGATTGACAAAACATTAATAAGTTATTGACAAAGTGAGCGACTTTGGAAGTTTAAAGAGGCGACTTTGTATACACTTGTTAATAAATTGTCAACATCATACATCATGTTCAAAGGCTGGTTGTTAATGAAGGTTGAGCCTATATTGATGTTTTGCTTGTTTTTGATTGTAGTCATGGCAGGAAGCAAGAGACAAAAGACTACCGGTCAAGCTTCATCATCCGGGATTGGGTCCTCTTCCGGTTTAATACCGAAGAAGTGGGAGCAACCGAGCTCTGTTGAGGAAAATGATGCGAGGTTATACCGACAAGATTGGGAATGGGCAAAGTTCAGGGATAGTCAAAGTGCCCGAATTTGGGATGATGAGAAGAACAAGCAGTTGTCGAGCTACCAAGACAGAAAGTTGGAAGCTAAGTTGTGGAAATGGAAGATGACAAATGGGGTGAACACACCGGTTCCAACAAGAGTGATCTGTGAACGGACCGTGAATGTAGAAGAATTCCGGAAAATCGGAATTGTGCAAATGTTTGAAAGGTTGGGCTGGGAGAGTGTACTGGATTGGTGTGAAGACAACACTCACCGGATTTACTTGTCAGAAGTATGTGAGTGGTTGTCCACATTGAGGCTTCTCAACAAGAACGAACCCCCTTCGCAATGGAAGTTAGTGGGGAAGACATCCCGAGGAAACATGACGATGTCTTTTGAAACGATGAATCGTATTGCTAGGTTTGATTCTTTGGGGGTACAAGCCTATGATTATCCATCCATCGAAAATTTCTTGGATAATCATTTGAACACCAACGACATTGATCAATTGGTAGATGTTATCTTGCCAACCCACCCGGGGGGTGATATGAAACGAAAGCATATGTCACTCGAGGGAAAGATCCTTCAAGGGATCTCGGTTGAGAACATTTTAGCAAGATTTGGTGATCGTGGGGGTGTGCGAGTTAGTGATTGCAGGGTGGTGCATGCCCTATTGTATGGAGCCCCGACACTGTCGTGGAGGCACATAGTCATGATGAACACATGGGCCACCAGGGAGTCGTCCCAGAGGCGATTTATTCCGTATGCACGCCTCATCAGTGCTATGCTTGTGCAGCAGAATTGCTTACCTTTGGAGGCACTATGGGTCTCTAAGCCAGTGGAGGAATTTACTTGGGGTTACATGAAGAAAAATTGGAGAATAGAGGTCAAGTTTTCGGGCAATCGGTATGTGGTGACCGATGATTTGGGGAACAAGTTTGAGGTTCGTACTTCCGGGGCACCACCCGTGCAGGAAGAGGATGTGGAGATGGAGGAAGAAGAGGAAGAAGAGGAGGAAGCTGAACCCTCCGAGGCACGAAGGCCAAGGCAACGTTATATGCGGCCACATAGGGAGATAAACGCTGAGGTGGCAGGTTTTGTGACCCGACGACGGGTACCCTCCTACAAAAACTTTGACAGGGGGCAACAGGAGATATATGATAATGTCTCCGCGTGTATAGGAGAGGGTCGGGAATACAATCAAAGGAGAGAAGCTTGGCAAGGGTCTTACGGAGCTTCAATGCAAGAATATTGGGACGCTCAAGGAGCCCAACGTGAAAGAATGAATAAGTTCATGGAAGAGCAAGAACTGTTTCAAGCCATGCAAAGGTCACATATGGAACAGTTAGCAAAGCAACAGGAGGATGAAGCAGCCCGAAGGCGGGCATGGGAAGAAGCGGAAACGGCGCGTCGACAACAAGAAGAAGAATTGAACCGCCGCCGTTGGAGTGCCATGTATGTCTCTCAAGAGATGGCGCTTAATAACGCCAAAGTGTTGCATGATCAGGAGCGACACCATAGAGACTACCAAGCCGGCCTCCCCTACGCCGAGCACTCGGGGTGGACAAATTACTCCGATCTTCCCTATCCTCAAGGCCCATCCGACCCGACTCCGCATTGGCCTGAAGCGGTAGGGTCTAGCTTCGTTCCAATCCCGTACCAACCACCACCCCAAGGGGAGCAAAGCCCCTTAGATAACTATAGGGAGATGTTCGAGGCCCTCACTGGTTATTCATACCAACCCAACCCGCCCATGGATCCAAACGAGCGATATCAGCGGTAGAGGTATGGTATGTTTTATGTTGTTGTTGTTGTATATTATTTTCCGCTATTTCTTTTTGTTTTTATTTAATTATTGCCTAGTTAAATGAACTTTGTGGGTGTGTTCCCTATATAACCCTCACGAGACCTACTCGTCCTCCCGAGCTATCGGGAGGTTTAAAAGGGCTTGTTGCATAAGCTAAATGCAACCGTGATTCCTACGAAAGTGAGTTAGGTTGATTGTTGTTGTAAAATATTTTCCACATAAAGTCAAAGGTACAATAACGTATGGCTTGGTAATAATTTCATAAAAGTGGTAGAACTAGGCAGTTAACAAATTTTGATGGTTGTGAGAAGCATGCTTCTACACAAGGGTTAAGATTTGTAGGTACGTTATGTTCGCGAGACAACTGCTTGGTGAAAAGATGAAGAGCACACAAGGAACTAGTGAAAAACCAGGTGCATACGTTTCTTTTTACCTTTGATCTTTAGTTAGCAAATAAGTGGAGTGTATTTTGTATTTTATTTCCGGGGTGTAATTTTGGGGAGGTTAGCCGTGTCACATCCCTTGCGTTTTACAAACTCTAGTTCTTACATATTGAGGACAATATGTACCTCAAGTGTGGGGATGGGGGAGTAGTAAAAATTTTCGATTTTGACCCGTTCATTTAAATACTACACATTGAGGACAATGTTTACCTCAAGTGTGGGGATGGGGGAAAATTTCAAAAATTTTTCAAAAATGTCTCGTTTTCAAAGCAATCTCAAAAGCACAAGTAACCAAGTCAACGAGGGATGTCACAAACCATTTGGTCTTTTGTCATGGTCAAGTTCAAATTAATAAGCATATCGGGTATTTAGTGGGTGGTTATTTGAGAATAATTCGCCTAAGGAACTAGCAATGTATGCATATCACATATCATACCCTTATACGTGAGGATTGAGCCATTCTACATCATAGATTCACATTTACATGTTTCATTGTTGAGTGGGCCATTAGTCGCGTATTGTAGAACTTGCAACTTTTGATACATTCGAGACTATAGACCGAATACAAGCACGAGAATGATTAAGGCATTAGGTAAACCTTTTTCTTTTACACCATTTGCTTACCCTTACCCAAATAAATCCCCTAGTCGCCCACTTTGAGCCTACTCCTTTCATTTGACCGCCCTATAGCCTATAACCGTAAGCTTTTTTTTTTTCTTTTAAACCCGTGTGATGGAAATTCGATTTTAGGATTATTTGTTTGTATAGTTGTGGTTTATATTTGTAAAAAAAAAAAAAAAAAAAAAAAAAAACAGAAAATGTTACGAAAAAGAATGAAAAAGCAGTGAGAAAAACACAAAAAGATGTGTTAGTAGTTGTTGAATAAAAGGCGAAAGTTTTTGCCCATGTTGGATGTTTATAGTTTGCTTTTATTTAGGATAGTCTTTGGTAATAAAATTCGAATTTCTCATCACCATAGCCACTTAAAAATACCCTATTCCTACCCTTCGCCTAGCCCCGTTACAACCCCTCAAAGACCTTTTTGACTTGTGCTTAGTATTTGTGTTCGATAGTGGAGAATGATTGAGTTGCAAGCCTATGCGGGTACGTGTTCTATTTGGTTTTGAGCGATTAATTGTTGAAAAGCTAACACATTACACATGTTAGCAAATTTTAAGCCGAGTGGAGAGCACATTGTGAGGGATATGCATGATTTGTTAGTTTTACGGGCGGGTTAATCTTGGGTAACCATTTGTGTATCTAAAGCACGTCACCGCTAAATTCATTGAATATTATAAAGAGTTTGAACTTTTGTATGACATTAGACCTTAACCTTGTCTCGGGAATGGGATGTATGTTCGTTGTTTGACCCACGTGAAAGTGAAAAACAGATTTGCTTGAGGGCAAGCAAAAGACAAGTGTGGGGATGTGATACGTGGGTGAAAACCGGTGCTTGTAATTGTTTAACTTAACGTTTTTACGTGAGTTTTAGTTTCGAATAGCCTACTTTTAATCAAGAATGTGTTTTGCAGGTTTGATGAAGTTTAAGGAGCTTTTCGGGAGCTTTACGGGTCATCGGATTGAAAAACGGAACATCGGAACGCATTACGGATCACACGGGAGCAAAACGAGGAAAAATCTGAAGTGGAAAATGGAGAACCCGTCGCCGACGGGCCCCAAGCCGTCGGCGACGCCCCCTTAAAATGCCCGTAGGCTAGAAACACCCGTATCCAGGTACTTAAGCCGTCGGACGAACAATGAAAATCCAGGACCCGTCGCCGACGGGGTAGTGGCCGTCGGCGACGGCCTGCCAAAACCAGAAACGGGATTTTTGGTTATTTGGGGGTCTAGTTCGCTTCTTATTGGGGGAAGCTCCTTCAATTCGGGAGTTACACTTTGTTTTGAGTTTTGAACTTGAATTTTGGAGCCATCTTTCACTATCATCTCATCACCAATCCATCATCCATCACGGCTACATCCGGAATCAAGAACAAAGGCACCATCATCTTCTTGATTCCAAACCCTAGTCCATCATCATCACAACCATTCTATCACCTTCCATCCATCCATCACCACCAACCGTTTCCAAACCCTAATCATTCCACCATCCATCCTCAAGCTCCAAGATGATCCAATTGAAGTCTTGTGCATCCGTTGATTGTACCGTTTACACCATGAGCGGCTAATTTCTTGGAGGTTTCACCCCGGTGTAGACTTTTGTAAGATTTAGGGTTTACTATGTTTTGTTGATTGTTTTGTGACAACTTGAATTGCGTTTGAATCTTAGACAATTGTCCTACGTTGGTATTGAATTTGCAAACTGTCGAGTGAATGATTAAATTTGACTTTGTGAAATGAATGCACGTATTTATGCTTTGTCTTTTGGTAGGATTTGTTAGTCCAAAGTAACGAAGTGTATCATGGTCCGTTGTTTACAACGTTGATAGCGATTGACACCTAAGCTTTGTGATTGCGACCCGTTAACGAACTATTTCAAGTAAAGCTAATTAAAATACATAGTAACCCTAGGTCTTGCAATTGTTGAAACCGGGTGTGAGCCTTGTTTTATTATTATTGTTTAAACAATCATTTTCACTTCTTGCAATTAGTAGTTAATTTTAGTTAATCGTTTTAGTAATTTCAACTCACATCTTTCAATCAAACCAAAATATTCAAAAACAAGTTAGCAAGCTTCATAAAAGTGACAACTATTCATAATTCAATCAAATCCGCACACAAACCACATACTCTTCGTGGTTCGACCCCTTGCTACCACTAGCTATTTGTTAAGGGTAATTAGGGTATATAAATATTATCTTTGACCGGAGCGCGACACTCCGATCACCGCCTTGGCATTCGTTAACTCCTGCCGAGCATGAAACAGAATGTCATTCTGCTTAGCCCAAGATTCATTCCACTTCTTGCGCTCATTGGACATTTTTTCATTCCAACTCTTGCGCTCATCAGCAAGAAGCTTAGCAAGGGTACGCACCTGTTTCAGTTGGGCAGTGGCAGCCCATTCAGAAGTCTGCTTCTGCTTCTCAAAAGCAGCCTTGTCCTTCTCAAGCTGCTCCGCACCCGCACGGGCAGCCTTGACCAACCTCTCCGCTTCAGCCCGCATGCGAGCAGCCTCTTCCTCGCGGCGGCCCAACACCTTGTAATCTTCCAAAATGGCATTCGCCACAATGGAAGATCCTACCAACATTGTTGAGAGCTGGTTTATGCGCAGCTCCCGGGGTGCAGCACGGGCACGTTCAACTTCGAATGGGGTGCCCAGACCACCCAGAATCTCCTTACATGCCGAAGGGTCGTTGGAAATGTCATCCCCCTGCATAACAGTCCAGGGGGGTCGGTGATACAAAGTACTACGACCCTGGGTATAGGTGCGGTAGTAATACTCCAATTCAGACTCCCCAGGCTGAATTGGAGGCCCATCATCACCCGCAACACCGGCAGACGAGCCGGTACCTTTCTCACCAGCAGGAGACTTCTGCGGCTCAGCATCCTGCTGCCGCACCTCAGCATCAGACTTCTGCTTACCAGTATCTGAAAACCTCAAGTCCAATCCATCACCCTCATTAGGAGAGATCAGATTGTCTGAGGAATCCACAGTGTCGAATATCTGGTCAGCAGTCGTTTCCACCGTTTTCTCCAAGGGGGGATCGCGAACCGGCCCAACAAAAGGGGCCGTAGGCTCCTTGGGCACGACAGTCTCCTTCGATACCCCCGCACCCGCAGCAGCGGTATGCAGAGGAGACGAAGGGAAGTCAAAGAAAGAATACCCTGCATCTCGGGATTCTGCAACACAAAGAGAATCAATGATTATTCCCACCTATTGTACATACAAAACAAGGAAAGGGGATATACTTACCAGCAGCAACTGCAGGTTTCTTTTGCGCCGGAGCAACTCTCTTGGTCTGCAGTCTCCGACGCTTCGGTTCACCACCACCAGCAGCCTTCTGCTCTGGTCCTCTTTTCTCACCAACAACGGGGGGAACCACAGCAGTTCCACCCGCAGCCGCACCACTACCTATAACACCCAAACCCTCAAGGGTGTCAGATACTACCACGTAATCGGTATATCCCCGATAACAAGATCGATAGGTACCTGCGGCTTCAGCAACTGAAGAAGGGGCAACTGAGCCTTCAGAACTCCCCTTGCCACGACCCCGCACGGTTTTCTTCACCGTTTTCTTCTCCACAGTCTTTTTCGGGATGCGTTTCTCAAACTTCCCCAAATCCGCAAGGATACCTGGATTGACACAATCAACAAAACCAGTCAAAACGATAAACTGAAAAAACTAATGCCACGTACGACATACCTCTTGCGTCTCCCGGCACCGGGGCATCCAACACCGCACGCGATGGTACGCGGAAGTTGCTAAGAATTTCAAGGTTGAAGCCTTTCTTCAGCTCAACCGCAATAAGTTCAACCCGGCCCTCGAAATCGGGCTCAAACATTCTCCACAAGCCAACCGCATCCGCTGATGCATGCATGCAGGTTACTACAAGGCTTAGGAAGTAAGGAAAATAACAAAGTGTAAGGAGCTTACCACCACCCTTTTCCCGCAAAACGGGCCTTGCCTTCCTATCTGGTCTCGTGAGCATCATCCGCAATACCCACAGTTGATTGTTATCCAACTTCTTGAGTTCAATAGGCCGCAGCCTAGAGAACCAGTCCACGGTCTTTGCGGTAGCAACAGGATTATCTTCATCAGAAACTCCAACGTTGACATTCCTGAAAGACATGCTAGCATAGACCGCACAGGCTTTCACATAGAAGAACCTCTTCTTCCAGCCTGTCACACCCTTAGGAGGCGTCATCAACTTCAAGCTCCCATGCCGTTGAGTAAACGAGAAAAAACCGGTGTTCACCGTCAACTGGTAGAACCGCCGGAAATTTTCCACTGTGACGGGCAAGCCATGGGCACGGAATGTATATTCAAAGTTCCTAATTCGGAACATTCCAAAGGGACTAAGTTGGGAGATATGGAGATGATAATACTCCAATACCTCCGCAACAAACACCGTCACCGGCAACCTAAGGTTGCCGTCGTTGAAAAAATCAGCCCACAAGGTTATATAACCGGCCGGAGCATCGGCACCGGTGTCCCCCTCTTGTGGGTAGGTGGCATCCCATTCGTCGGCCATCTGCACAGTGGCCTTCAGGAGTGTAAAACCACCCTTTGACCACTTCAACGCCGGTAACCCACCATCGGGAACGTCAACGTCATCATCTTCGTCTACATCAGCCGCTACTACCGGCTGTTCTGGGTTTTCACCCTCCACATTGTGTGGATTAGATGGTTCAGCCATCAAGAATATCAAAGAAACAGAAGATGGTGAACAGAAAAACTAAGAAACCCTCACTGGAACTTCAAGAAATTTCGTCGGAGAAGACAAAGAACAAGGTTTCTCTCACCGGCAAATTTTTGAAATTTCAAACAAGTGAGGGGAAACCACGAACGGTTTCCCCTTATATACCCATCGCAATTAATGCGGAGGGAGAAAACAAATCATCACGTTCAAAAAGAGCGAATCGTATGACACCACGTGTCGAGCGCCGTTTTCGCTGATGGTTATCACGCGCGCGTGGCCGCCCACGCGCCTGACAAAAGAAACGTTTACACTCTTTGCTACAGTGCATTTAATGCCTCGGGCAGTGCAAACGTCCTTTCATTTCAGCACATGCCAGGAAGATCTCACCAACTTCCACCAACTCACACGTGAGATCAGCCACGTATGCAGCAAAAAACGACTACATTATCCAATTATAAGCGGCATGCGGTTTCTCTGGTATACCGCACCATAACCCATACCGCATGTCGTTTTTTAACATACCCCTAAAAATAGGTAAAAATATATATCTCTACACTATAAGGGGGTATAATACCTATCCGCACTACCCACGAGCACACGTGGAATATGCGGACATGACACACACGAGCCCATTCAGGTGTGTCAGATGCTCAGAACCAGCGTACTCCGTTGGACTAAACCGCATCTCAGACACAGGGGAACCGCATTACCTTCATTCTCTTCAAGCTTCAAATCCCTCCTGTCCGGTTCACAACCGCAGAGGGTACATGAACACCTTCTTTAACAAAAGGAAGGAAGGGAATGTACGCGAACGCACATCAGCAACCCTGTCTCCTGAACCTTCAAGAGCTACATCCGAGCCACACCCGCTTCGAGCAAATGTGGTAATGCAAAACCACAGACACTCACGAGGAGCTACGGACATAACCATAGCTTCCGCAGAGTGGTTGCTACGGAAGAGCCAAGCTCACTCCACATCACCGAGCAATGCTACTGCAAGGCAAACTCGGTATTGGAGCGGGAAGGTAAGTGGCTCCAAAACGAACGCAGATAAGCGCTCTAAACGAGCCCTCGTCGAACAACAAGCGTCCGAACAACGGTAACAAGTCTGCTTATGACTTTGTTTGCCCGCCTATGGGCCGGATAGAATAAACAATGGTGGACATACCCTTGCCTATGACCATGTTTATTTACCCATAGTACAAATATACATTGTTCGACCAAACATGGCCAACAATGACGCAACGAGGTAACCGCAAAGAACGTGCGGTTACTAGAGAGCTATGACGACGAACACGAAAACCCAACAAAAAAGGGATCGTCGTCTCCTGACTAGATGCTGAACATAGAGCTTGAGCAAAGCACTTACAAGCATCAACTACTTTTGATCCCAGTCTCAAAGATTGGTCCAAAAGTTTCTTTTCTTCTTCATGCACCAATTCAACAATTGGTATGAAGAAAAGACCACCTTTAAAGGATGGGAAACCTCTGCATACCTTCAAACCACCATCTCAGAGGTTGGTTCGAAGTTTGTGCAGCATTACTAACAAAGTCTCCAAGAGACCTTCGGCACAACAACAGGTGGCAAGCCACCTGGTGACATAAATCGGCTGAGAATTTCGCATCAGACGAGATTCCTTCACCGATACGGAAGAGGCGTCAGATAACCCTTCCAGACCTCCAGCTTGATTTACATACAGAAAGGACCACACATGGTCTAGGATCTTCTCCAGACTGCAAACTACCTTCCAAACCCCATAGTCCAGTACTCCTCCCACATACACTAGACTAGGGGGACTTGAAGGGGTATGGTCCCAGATCTCGCGTCAGCATTGACCGCGAGTGACCATTACCCTTATCAAAACCCCCACTAGCTAACAACCTACTTGTGCCCATGCGGGAACGCGTCGACACAAGGGTTGAATCCAATCTATCTAGTAACGAAGGAGGACTTACATGGAACATGAGAACGGTAGAGTGATGCGACATAGCATCACATCTGGTGTATGAAAACGGAAGTATTCACAGCGATGCGGCGTCACACCGCATCCAGTGAACACTTCTATCAATACAAGAAAGCCTTACCTTAGGCATAAAAGAAGATGAACGTAACGGTGCGGCTGACACCGCGCCATATGGGCATTTTCGTCACGACAAGGGATGCAGGCAAATAGTCTCCGCGGACGACGATGCGGCTAGCACCGCATCTCGCGTATTCCTTGATCACAAGCAGGAGACGCGGTAACTTCAGATGTTACCGCACGTAGCGATGCGGCTTGCACCGCATCCTATGCACTCAAACAAGTGGGACTGACACCACAGTGCAAGTGGCACCAATGGCAGTTACCTGTCAGAGCTACGTAAGCAATGGACTGACGTGGCGTAACCTCCATAACCGACAAGCCTGACACACCTGCAAGGGTGCAGCACGTCGTCAGTCCATCCGTCATCATCCTCCTTCACTCCTCGGCTATAAATACCAACCCCAAACCAGGTTTGAGGTATCTCTTCACAACTCTCTCACTACTACTACTATCTTACTTTGCTCCCGAGCAAACTACTGATTCTCACGCCGGAGAGTGGTAATAAGGAGCACCCCCCACCCCATCCTCCTTGTTACGAGTCACGGCTTGTTTCCTTGTGCAGGAAATCAACCACCGGTGATCCAGCCAGCGATCCTCGAGAGGAAGGGATTAACCCTTCTTGACGAGACCAGTGTGTTAACCCTGCCCGGTTAACCATTGTTTCATCAGAGACATAGATGAAAAGTAGAGAACTCGATACAACACACTTGCATTTTGTTAAGACTTTAGCGAAAACGAAAGTGTATCCAAAAGTAATTATGTAACCATAAGTTTAGTAGGTTGGTTTGCGGCAACAAGAAAATTAAACCCTTAGATGTTTTTTATTTTTTTCTGTTCTAGATTTTCATACATAAAAACAGTAGATGAATAAAAGAATATAAAAAACTAAATAAAAATTAAAACGAAGTTAAATTTTTTGCATGGGAGAAAATTAAGTTATAATGTGATATACATATCAGTAGATGATCAGTAAATTTTTTAAAGAAAACATTTTAAAAAATAAAAAGTGAATTACATTTTAATTAAGTTATTTACATGTTAATAGATAAATTTATTTAAAAATCTAACACAAAATAAAAAACTAAAAAAGTTTCGGATTCTAAGAAAATAAAATAAAATTGATGCAAGAGAGAAAAATAGATGATTTACATAATAGTTAGCGACGACTGAAATTAGAAAATAATAATAATAATAATAATAATAATAATAATAATAATAATAATAATAATAATAATAATAATAATAATAATAATAATTATAATTATAAAAATAGGAAAAAAACGATTCTGAAATTTGGAAAACTAAATCAAATTGAATGCAAGAGAGGGAAATCTATATATATATATATATATATATATATATATATATATATATATATATATAGGGCTTGGCTATGCAAGAAACCCCATCTTTTTACAAAACTATGCAAACCCAATACCATCCATTGATTATGTTTCATCACACTTGATCAATGGCTCTCATAATTTTGGTAACAATTAGATTTAAAAGAAATGTAATAATACACATTAGTCAACTAGAAGGGCATTTTGGGTAGTATATTCCTTCTCTTTCCACTGTCTAGTCCTATCATCTTTAATGCACCTCTCTTTCTCTCTCTTCATATCTAATTCAAAATCACAATCTCAGCTCTCTCAATTCCCTCTTTCCCATGACTTTCCCTTCTCTCTACACAACACTTACAACCTGCAAGCCTAAAGAGGGAGTGAGAGCCGTGAGAGAGAGTACCAGAGAAATCGAAAGAGAAAGAGAGGTCCAGAGAAATCGAAAGAGAGAGAAAACTGGTGGGTTTCCAGCCACCCACGGCAGCAGTAGCGCTGTGGCGGTGGTGTTGTTGACCGTTATGGTTGGGGTAGGGGAGGCGGTAGATGCACGATGAGTGAGGCACGATGGTGGTTGGTGGAAGGTGGTGGCTGGTTCATTCCGGGTTGTTGGTAGTTGATAGCGGCGACAGTGGGTGGTTGTAGAAGGTGGTGGAGGGTGGGTGGTTGGTGGCGCTGGAGTTCGAAACGTCGTCGGAGTCAAGATCTAGTAATGGTTAATGTTCTCTCTCTCTCTCCTCTCCTTTGTCTTCAATCAAGATCTAGTAATGGTTAATGTTCATGTATTTTAAATAAATCGAAAACTTTAGGATGAGATTTTTGAACGGGATTTTTTGTTGGTTTGGTTGCTTGTTTGGGGATTTTGATCTTATCAATAATTGTTTTTTTTGTTGGTTTGGTTGCTGGTTTAGCCTTTTGATCTGAACAGTAAGTGTTTTTTTTGTTGGGTTGTTTGATTTACAGAAACAGACCCATAACATGTGTTAAGCACCTGTTAGAATAATATATAACGTGTGTCGATTTACAGAAACAGATCCATAAAGATATTCAATTGACAAGTTGGATGGATGCGGGGATATTGAATAAGTCAAATCTTTTGGGAAAGAAGTTTTCGTTCGTTTATAACATGTGTTAGTGGTTCATGCTGTAACAGATCCATAAAGAAGTTTTCATGCTGTAACAAGTTTTCGTTCATTTATAACATGTTTAGCACATTTTGGAATGTATAACATGTGTTAAGCCTCTGTTATAATCTTTTTGTAACCTGACATGTATTTATGTATAAGCTAGTGGTTTACAAAACACCATGATGTGTATATACTGATCTAACATGTGTTACAATTTATCTGTTCGGAACATGTAATTGATTAACATGTGACAAGGGTGAAAACAGTCGACAGGGGGGGGGGTGAGTTTAATGGTGAGCTTAGTTAATATCGTAATCTTGTTGTAACCCCACTTGTATACATATGATAACATGTAAGCATCCATTATAACCCGACTTGTATTCATGTATATCAAAAGTGGTTTGCAAAAACACCATGATGTGCATATACTGATCGTAACACGTGTACAAGTTAATATGGAACATACAAGTTAATATTGTAACACCGTATACCTGGGATAACATGTGTTAAGCCTCTGTTATAATCTTGGTTTAACCCAACATTGTGTCATGTATAAGCTAGTGGTTTCTAAAACACTATTAACTTGTATAATCTTGGAACATACAAGTTAATATTGTAACACCGTAACCCGACTTGTATTCATGTATATGAAAGTCACATCCTTTGGGGAAGAAGTCTTCGTTCATTTATAACATGTGTTGGTGGTTCAAGCTGTAACAGAACACCATGATGTAACCTGACATGTGTTCATGTATAACATGTGTTAAGCCCCTGTTAGAATGATATATAACGTGGGAAAGAACTCTTCGTTCGTTTATAACATGTGTTTGTTTTACACATTTTGGAATGTATAACATGTGTTAAGCGTCTGTTATAATCTTTTTGTAACCTGACATATATTCATGTATAAGCTAGGGGTTTACAAAACACCATGATGTGTATATACTGATCTAACATGTGTTACAATTTGTCTGTTCGGAACATGTAATTGCTTAACATGTGACAAGGGTGAAAACAGTCGACGGGGGCGATGAGTTTAATGGTAAGCTTAGTTAATATCGTAATCTTGTTGTAACCCCACTTGTATACATATGATAACATGTAAGCATCCATTATAACTCGACTTGTATTCATGTATATGAAAGTGGTTTGCAAGTTAATATGCGTACAAGTTAGTATGGAACATACATGTTAATATTGTATAACGTGTGTTAAGCCTCTATTATAACGTGTGTTAAGACTTCCAGAATGGATGCATAAACTCCAATAGTAACTTAATAACATAGTATACCTGATATAACGTGTGTTAAGCCTCTTTTATAATGTGTGTTAAGACTTCCAGAATGTGTTAAGTCCATACCATTTTAACATCATGTACTAGACAAAACAAAATAAGAGTCTCACATTACATATTACTAGTAAACGAAAATACATAGCACTAAGAAAATGACGGAGCTTCCTTTGAAAATCTGCCTTAGCTTTTCAGCGGCTACCGTTGCTGCCTTAGCTTTTCAGCGGCTACCCTTGCTTTATTGTTTGGGTCGGTCTTGAAACGGTTTGTAAACATGTGGGTGTGCGTATGCCAGGGAAGTTATAAAAATGTGTTTTCATGTCACACGTAACACGTGTAACGTTGTACATGGGTTTCATGTCACATGTAACACATGCATGTCCGAGAAGTTCAAACTATAACATGTGTTAGTTGTGTTGTGCTGCAACATAAACATGGTCATGATCCTTGAGTATCTGATCCACGTTTGACGAAACCACGATTGAATATCTTTATTGTTCTGTTTCTGTAAAGCAACACACGTTATATATCATTCTAACAGGGGATTAACACATGTTATGGGTCTGTTTCTGTACTATAACGCACAAAAACAGTTACTATTCAGATCAAAAGCCCAAAACAAAGCAACCTAACCAACAAAAAAACAGTTACTATTCAGATCAAAAAGCACCAAACAAGGCAACCAAACCAACAAAAAAACAGTTACTGTTCAGATCAAAATCCCCAAACCAACAAACACATTTTTTTAACACAAAAATAACTAATCCATGGATCAAAATCAAACGAGTTTGAAACCAAAACAAGTAATCCATGAATCAAAATCAAAATTTATAAACACCAGGAGAATGAAAACCAAACTAAAATCAATAGTATTGAAATTTATTACCTATAAACGTCATTTTTTTTTGAAACAATAATCAATGGTATTGAAAAATAATTAATCTTTTGGCAACATTCTTAATTCTGGAAAAAATAAAACCAATTGTGAAGAACGAAAATCAAAGTAAATGACATTTAAAAATCAAAACCAACTTATTATTGACAGGATCTTGATTCTTCGACAGTATCTTGGTTCTTCGATTTCTTTTAAGAAATTAACATGTAAAGCTGAATTAGGGGTGTAAAAAAGAAAAAAAAAACTCGAACCCATCAAAAAAAAGGATGAAAAACCTTGATCATTCTTGTCCTCGTCAGTAGGGAACTCGTTGTGAATGACGTT
This sequence comes from Helianthus annuus, assembly GCF_002127325.2. Classification (NCBI taxonomy): domain Eukaryota; kingdom Viridiplantae; phylum Streptophyta; class Magnoliopsida; order Asterales; family Asteraceae; genus Helianthus; species Helianthus annuus. Next base: position 128,464,697 of record NC_035448.2, on the reverse strand, counting down.
CCCGTCAGTGGGGATCTTTGATGTCTGTCGTTAGTGACATACAAAAACCTATTTAAACTATTAGTATAGAATAAGCAGGGTATCGAACCAAGGGAGGACTGTGGAAAATGTCTTAATGAAAAGGACTGATTAAATATTACTGAATGAGAAAATCGGTTTGTTTGATTGTGAGAAATAGCTAAATTAAGGAATAAAAATTTGTGTTTTAAATCAATGAGAGAGAAGATGGTTCCTCCAGATTTCAGGTTTTGCAATTAACTTCAACTATGTGTTTAATCGTTACCTACATAGACATAGGTGTTAATTTTGATTCATTAATTGTGATAACCAACGACTAAGTACTCCGGTCAATACATAACGGGAGGTTATCGAATGATTATCAATCACAATTTACAAACCCTAACCCCATGTCAAATATATCCCAATTACTAGAACTCTCGGGAACTGAATGCTTAGAAATTAAGGTTTAAATAAACGTAACTGTTTACAATCAAGAAATCAAATCAATGGTGAAAAGCATCGAATGCTTAGATCACCAGGTAAAACGATTGTGTCAACACATAATATCAATCAACTTACAAAAACCCTCCATCCGGAGGAAACCATAAAACGACTAGCCGCTCATGTTGGTGAGATGATCTTCAATATCTTCGGTCATCATGCCCCCCTTGTCTGCCGTCGAGATATATGATGTGATGATCCCCTCAAAAATCCAAGTCTGCGTGAATGTGTACCAACTCTATTCCAAGAAGTCTCTTCCCCGTCACATCTGCGGCCCAATGTCTCCACAAATATGTCGGCCCAATTCCAAAAACTAAGAATCAATTTTTGGATGATGAAAAGTAACAATAATCACAATCACATGTGTTGTCAGCCCACTTGTTCTCATATATCGGCCCACTATGATGATGATTCTCTTTTCTAATAAATGAATGGATTGTTGACTTCCCTTGTGAATATGGCGGCCCACGTGATGATCATGTGATGTTGTTTGACTATTGTGTGAAGTGAAAATCAAGTCCCATGTCCTTCCCTTCACGTGTCCACCTCTTCAAATTCATGTCATATCCCCTGCCTCTCTCTTCACGTGCATATGGCGGCCCATCTTCACATGGATTGGCAGCCCATTGGACCGTGATGATCAATTGATTTTCCATTAAAATAAAACCCCCTGTCCTCATGATAATGGCTGATGGATGTGATGATATCGGCCCATGTTCCAATTACCTCCAAGGCGGCCCAATCAACAGTCCCCTTTCTCCTTTCGATGTGTGCGGCTGCCTCCAATCTATATGTTGATGAGTGATTTGTTATTGGCCTCAACAAAAGTCAAACCCCCCAAAATGCTTATGATGTCGGTGTGTATCCTCCCAAGATTGTATGATTTGCTTTTTGTCTACAATTATTCACGTGACACACCTCCACTTTAGGGTTTTAAACCTTTTAATAACTTTCCACAATATCATGATGCTCCATATTTTCAACCGTAAGCTACGGACTAAAACCGTAGGCTACGGTTCTCATCTTCTGTCCACTTGTGCTTTTTCAGCCGTAGACTACGCATCAAGTACCGTAACTTACGTTCCTTACATGCAGACTTCTTGTTTACTTAATTTCAACTTTCAGCAAATAACAAACAGCCCCCCCTGAACTTCATCTCATCACATGTTTCGCACATTTGAGTTATCTCTTGATCTGAACAATTCCCGTTTAGCATGATATCTTTCTAATAATCATCCGTGCTTGTCTCATTTCATCACTAAACTCTCTAACTTCGCCGTATTACACGTTTTACCTGTAAAACCACAAACATACGTAGTTAACATATTCAAGAGACATTATCCCTTAAACTACAATAAGACACGTAAAATAAGCACGTTAACACTCGGGTTTCACACTCTCCATCACATCCCCACACTTGACATTGATTGTCCTCAAGCAACTATCATACACATTACTCACCTCATTAACAAATCACCATTAAACCCCTTACTGAATTAACAATTTAAGGTCCCAAGTCATACCCGTCCCATAGACTGACACAATCGAGATTGATAATCTGACAAATAAGTGATACGCGTTTAAACAACTTAAGACTTGCCTAACTAAAACTAACATGCTTATGATACTACACACATGCCACACGCCCCTCACAATGATCACTCCTCTCGGCTTAATCAAGACTAGCGTGTAATGTGCTAGTATATATTTCGCTCAAAACCAAATATGCTACCTTGCAATCATAAGCTTGTATAGCAATCATACCTCTACTGTATCAAATACGTAACACATATCAAAAGGACTTTTCGGGTTTTTGGGTTAAAGGTAAGGAATTATTTTTGGCTTTTTATGTTTATATGGCGAACACAATGAATAAACCAAACCATGACAACTTATTCACAATACTACTAACACATGGGTTATTTTGGACCCATTTATTTAACACGAACATAACAATGATTTTTGTTTTTCTTTTTCTTTCTTTTCTCTCTCTTTTTTTTTCTCTTTTTTCTTCTTTTTTTTTTTCATTTTTTCAACAAATATCTAGCACACAATTGTCATTCATGGTTGGTAATTGATGTGTGTAAAATGCAACATATAAATCACATCAATTAAGGCATAAAACTAACCCTTTTTAAGTACTAATGTTGGAAAAAGAGTGTTTTTTCTTCCTTTTGTATTTTCAGGATGAAATGAGCTCAAATTCACAAAAGAAGCAAAAAGACAACTAATTCTAGCATAAATACAGGAAAAGGAATAAAAGTAGACTGCCCGGACCCTCAACGGCATCCTCCAAGGCAAAGAAGAGAAAACAGAAGTCTGAACACGCCTCGTGCTCAGCCAGCACGGGGCCGTGCCCAAGAAGCAGCATAAAAGACAAACTTGTAGAAGCTTCCATTGCCCACCACGGGGCCGTGTCCAGTGAGCACGGGGGCGTGGTGAAAGTACAGCAGGCGCATTAATTGTAATTGCGAATTACAATTAATGAGGAGAGAGACTGTCAGACGGGCATGGGGGTGTGTCCAGCGGACACGGGGCCGTGCCCAGCCTTCTGTTCAGCCTATAAATAGGGGTGCTTGGTTTCATTCCATCTCATCCCTTGGCACACCACCTCTCTCACACTTCATCCACCACCCACCACCACTATAACACTATCATCCACCACCATCATCCATTGTCCATCATAGAGTGTGTGAGTCGTCTCGGGATCCAAGATTGATCGTAAGAGTTCTTGACAATCAAGGCCATGTTTGCCTAAGTCTCTTACATCACTTGGTGAAGACAAGTGTTTAGTATAATACTTTTTATTTTTAATCTTTTGCACTTTTTATTTGGTTTTGTATTAATGACTTTAATAACTAGTTGCTTATGTTGAAGGTGATCTTTCCTTATCGTTTGTCCGTGGTGTCTTGGCATTATTTTACTGTCTATATAAAATAAAAGATTTTCACCATTCATATCTCCACGGTCTATATGGAGGTATGTTGGCTACCTGGTCGGGGGTTAAGGGAACGGTTTGGTAAGGGTCTTGCCCTTGTTCAGCGTTTAGAGGTCCTGCTTGGGACCTGGGTCAAATTTAGTAGGATCTCCTTCAATGCCCATAGGTATTGGATGGCGGGGATCCAAACTCTTTGACCCCCTCATAAGTTAACTACTATTAATACTATAACCCGGCTATTTAGGACTGTATCCCTGCTGACTCAGACTACTTAGCCGAGGGTAACGTCACCGCCAAAAGCGGGGCCTACCATAATTTGCATTAATAACTTAATTCATTATCTTCCAATAATCCGACCCTTTAGGATTGTATCCTTGCTGACTCAAACTACTGGGTTGAGGGTAACGTCGCCTTCAAAAGAGGGGCCTACTACAATAACTAAGATAATCTCTTAAACAAGTGCAAAAGTGCGAAAATAATCAAAGGTTATACTAATACACGAGTCGGATCCAAGTGATTCATCTTGTCTATCTGTTTTTATTTTTATTTTATTTTTCAGCATTTAGTTAGATTTTATTTTCTTAGTTTAAAAACATTTTTCTCACTTTTTGATTTGATTAGACGTTGAGGATAAACCGGTATTAAAAGCTCTTGTGTCCTTGGACGACCTCGGTATCTTACCAACACTATACTACGTCCACGATGGGTGCACTTGCCCATATGTGTGTTTAGTGTTAATAAATATCGTGTTTTATAAATTTAAAACTTGGCTAAAGGTGTAAAAAGGGCTTAATTATATATCTAAATTATATACACACCAACACACATCAAGTTTTTGGCGCCGTTGCCGGGGACACAAGGATTTTAAGAAAGCTTAAAATCGACGGCCTAATCAGTTTTTCAAAACCTTTTTAAAACGCGCGCATTTTTTTCTGCATTTTAGATTAGTTTGCATTTACAGTAGCTTGAACACGGGGCCGTGCTCGCTGAACACGCCCCCGTGCTGCATATTTTTAGTTAGATACCCAGATACAGAGTCTGAACACGGGGCCGTGCTCACTGAACACGCCCCCGTGTCCAACGTGACCAGTAACTTTAATTAAAACGCCCAGATACAGAACCTGAACACGGGGCCGTGTTCACCAGACACGGGGCCGTGTCCCGCTTCTGTTTCCATTTTATTTTTGTTTTCTGGTCCCGAGACTCGGTTGTGATCTGTTGAGTGATTCTTATGGATCAATACTCAAGAGGTTACAACTACACCTATGATGAGGATGATTATAGGGGTAATTATTGCACTAATTGTCGTAACGCACGCTCGGTTCAATATAATACTTCATATCAACCATCCGATTCATACAATTATTATGAGGAGCCCAGGTACGAGCCATCAACTTCATATACATCCTATGAAGACCAAAGGTATGAACCTCCTCCCTCATACTCATATTTTGATGAACCAAGGTATGAGCCCTCATACTCATACTTTGAAGATTCAAGATATGAACCACCACCTTCATACTCTCATTATGAGGAACCATGGCGTGAAAAACCCACCTCATATGAGTACTATGAAGAACAAAGTTTCGACCCTTATCCATCATATACTTACAATGAAGAACAACGGTGTGAACCATATACTTCATATGAGTACTATGAGGAGCCAAGGATCGAACAACCGGATTCAAGCTTTGAGGATCCCAATTCTTTTTCTCTCACCGAAGTGACCAATAGGATATTAGAACACATTAAAACTATCGAACGTTACATGAAAGAATCTCGCGCAAGGGAAGAGGAGTCCCGCGCAAGAGAAGAGTTAAACAGTAATAATAACGTAGAGATAGTTGAAAATGTAAAAATGGAAGAACAAGAAAGTGAAAAACCGACACATGAGTTAAACAATGAAAAAGGTGAGTCCGATAATGTTAAAATTCATGAAGAGTCTAATTTTGAAGAAATTAACCTCTTGTCACCTACTTTCGAAAATCATTGTTTAGTAACCCCTCATGCAAAGTTTTTAAAAGAGTTAAACACTAGTGCTAAAATCAAAGAATTAGTAAGTGTTAAGTTAACCCATGATCAAACTTCGCTAATAAAAGAAGACCCTTTTGAAATTAGCATTACACCGGTTCCATGTTTCTTTCAAAATTCATTTATTAGTAATATCACCATTGATAAAGATCTTTGTGTTAACATAATGCCTAACTACATTTTTGAAAAATTAAGTATTAGTGATTTTACTCCACTTCAAATACCCATTTTTCTATCCGATCGAAAAGTGATAAGATCAATCGGTGTAGTTGAAGATGTTTTGGTTCACACAAATCAATTGGTAATCCCAACCGACTTCGTCATCCTTGATGACGCCCCTCTAGTCTTAGGAAAACCTTTTGTACAAACTCATAAAGCATTGAAAAACCGGAAATTCAACAATCTACCTCTTCAATTAGGGGCATTCAAAAGAAGCATAGATCTTGAGCGTTCAATGAAATATCCTTTTGGCAATAATGACCCCCTAATTAAAGATGAAGCTGAACCACCCGATACAACTAAAGAAGATGATCACTTTGTCGAGGAAGAGATTGCCATAGAACAAACCTTTAAGGTTCTTAATCTAGATGAGCCACAAAATAAGGTGTCTTCTAAAGACCCGCCCATTGAGCTCAAAGAACTTCCTAAAGGTTTGGAATATGCTTTCCTAGGCAAAGATGGTAGTTTACCTGTAATTCTTTCTTCCAAATTAAGTAACATAGAAAAAGAGAAATTAGTTAATCTGCTTAAAAAACACAAAAACGCGATCGCCTGGAAGCTTGTAGATATTAAAGGAATAAGCCCTTCCATGTGCACGCACAAAATTTTAATGAATGATGACTACAAAACAGTAATTCAACCACAACGAAGAGTGAATCCCAATGTTCAAGAAGTGGTTAAAAATGAAGTAATCAAGCTGCTTGACGTCGGACTAATCTACCCTATCTCCGATAGTCCGTGGGTAAGTCCCGTCCAAGTAGTCCCAAAGAAAGGAGGTATGACGGTAATAACTAATGAGAAAAATGAATTAATACCAACGAGAACTGTCACAGGATGGAGAGTTTGTATAGATTATAGGCGATTAAATGAAGCGACAAGGAAAGACCACTTTCCTTTACCCTTCATTGATCAAATGTTAGAACGACTATCCGGTCATAAATTTTATTGTTTCTTAGATGGTTTTTCAGGTTACTTTCAAATACCGATAGCACCAGAAGACCAAGAGAAAACAACTTTCACATGTCCCTACGGAACTTTCGCATATCGACGCATGCCGTTCGGTCTATGTAATGCGCCTGCAACATTCCAACGTTGTATGGTGGCCATTTTCCATGATATGATAGAAAAGACAATGGAAGTCTTCATGGACGAGTTTTCCATCTTTGGAGATTCATATGACCAATGCCTCGATAATCTTGAACGAATGCTATCCCGATGTGAAGAAACTAACCTCGCCCTTAACTGGGAAAAATGCCATTTCATGGTAACAGAGGGAATAGTACTCGGTCACAAAATCTCAAGCGAAGGAATGGAAGTTGATCGAGAAAAAATAGAAACTATTTCTCGATTACCTCCACCATCCTCCGTAAGAGCAATCAGAAGTTTCTTAGGGCATGCCGGATTTTATAGAAGGTTTATCAAGGACTTTTCAAAAATTTCAAGACCTCTAACAAAATTACTTGAAAAAGATGCACCCTTCATCTTTGACAAGGAATGCAATCAAGCATTTCTAACCCTCAAAGAAATGCTAGTCAATGCACCCATCATGATAGCACCCGATTGGAAATTTCCTTTCGAAATCATGTGTGATGCAAGTGACTTTGCTGTTGGAGCAGTCTTGGGACAAAGAAAAGAAAAGCATTTTCACCCAATCTATTATGCTAGTAAAACGCTTAATGATGCACAAGAAAATTATACAACTACAGAAAAAGAATTACTAGCAGTGGTGTTTGCTTTTGATAAATTCCGTTCTTACCTTGTTCTTTCTAAAACTGTAGTCTATACAGACCATGCAGCCATCAGGTACCTTTTCAAGAAACAAGACGCAAAACCCCGTTTGATCAGATGGATTCTACTCCTCCAAGAATTCGACATCGAAATCAAGGACAAAAGAGGAGCAGAAAACACTGCTGCAGATCATCTCTCACGCCTAGAAGACCCAGCTTTGGAAACGACCAGGGACGAGCAAATCAATGAGAAATTTCCGACAGAATCCTTGGAGATGATGGAGTGTAGACAAGAGCCATGGTATGCCGACTATGCTAATTACCTAGCTAGCGGTATAGTCACCAAAGGATGGCCACATCATCAAAGAAAGAAATTCTTTGCTGATGTAAAGCATTACTTTTGGGAAGACCCCTTTCTTTTCAAAATGTGTGCCGACCAGCTCATCCGAAGGTGTGTCCATGGTAATGAAGCACGAAGAATTCTCCGTCATTGTCATGAAGGTCCATACGGAGGACATCATGGTGCCGCAAGTACCGCACGAAAGGTATTTGATTCAGGGTTTTATTGGCCAACCATTTACAAGGATGCACAAAACCTTGTAAAGACATGTGATGCTTGCCAAAGATCAGGTAATATTTCTTCCAAAAACGAAATGCCTCAAAATGGCATTCTCGTTTGTGAAATCTTTGATGTGTGGGGACTCGATTTCATGGGACCTTTCCCGCCGTCAAAAGGAAACAAATATATACTTGTGGCAGTCGATTACTTGTCTAAATGGGCGGAGGCCGAGGCTCTCCCAACAAATGATGGAAGAGTAGTGGTAAAATTTCTGAAAAAATTGTTTTCTCGCTTCGGGACACCAAAAGCTTTGATAAGTGATAGAGGTACCCATTTTTGCAATCAGCGGCTACCGTTGCTGCCTTAGCTTTTCAGCGGCTACCCTTGCTTTATTGTTTGGGTCGGTCTTGAAACGGTTTGTAAACATGTGGGTGTGCGTATGCCAGGGAAGTGATAAAAATGTGTTTTCATGTCACACGTAACACGTGTAACGTTGTACATGGGTTTCATGTCACATGTAACACATGCATGTCCGAGAAGTTCAAACTATAACATGTGTTAGTTGTGTTGTGCTGCAACATAAACATGGTCATGATCCTTGAGTATCTGATCCACGTTTGACGAAACCACGATTGAATATCTTTATTGTTCTGTTTCTGTAAAGCAACACACGTTATATATCATTCTAAAAGGGGATTAACACATGTTATGGGTCTGTTTCTGTACTATAACGCACAAAAACAGTTACTATTCAGATCAAAAGCCCAAAACAAAGCAACCTAACCAACAAAAAACAGTTACTATTCAGATCAAAAAGCACCAAACAAGGCAACCAAACCAACAAAAAAACAGTTACTGTTCAGATCAAAATCCCCAAACCAACAAACACATTTTTTTAACACAAAAATAACTAATCCATGGATCAAAATCAAACGAGTTTGAAACCAAAACAAGTAATCCATGAATCAAAATCAAAATTTATAAACACCAGGAGAATGAAAACCAAACTAAAATCAATAGTATTGAAATTTATTACCTATAAACGTCATTTTTTTTAAACAATAATCAATGGTATTGAAAAATAATTAATCTTTTGACAACATTCTTAATTCTGGAAAAAATAAAACCAATTGTGAAGAACGAAAATCAAAGTAAATGACAATTAAAAATCAAAACCAACTTATTATTGACAGGATCTTGATTCTTCGACAGTATCTTGGTTCTTCGATTTCTTTTAAGAAATTAACATGTAAAGCTGAATTAGGGGTGTAAAAAAGAAAAAAAAAACTCGAACCCATCAAAAAAAAGGATGAAAAACCTTGATCATTCTTGTCCTCGTCAGTAGGGAACTCGTTGTGAATGACGTTCCCGTCAGTGGGGATCTTTGATGTCTGTCGTTAGTGACATACAAAAACCTATTTAAACTATTAGTATAGAATAAGCAGGGTATCGAACCAAGGGAGGACTGTGGAAAATGTCTTAATGAAAAGGACTGATTAAATATTACTGAATGAGAAAATCGGTTTGTTTGATTGTGAGAAATAGCTAAATTAAGGAATAAAAATTTGTGTTTTAAATCAATGAGAGAGAAGATGGTTCCTCCAGATTTCAGGTTTTGCAATTAACTTCAACTATGTGTTTAATCGTTACCTACATAGACATAGGTGTTAATTTTGATTCATTAATTGTGATAACCAACGACTAAGTACTCCGGTCAATACATAACGGGAGGTTATCGAATGATTATCAATCACAATTTACAAACCCTAACCCCATGTCAAATATATCCCAATTACTAGAACTCTCGGGAACTGAATGCTTAGAAATTAAGGTTTAAATAAACGTAATTGTTTACAATCAAGAAATCAAATCAATGGTGAAAAGCATCGAATGCTTAGATCACCAGGTAAAACGATTGTGTCAACACATAATATCAATCAACTTACAAAAACCCTCCATCCGGAGGAAACCATAAAACGACTAGCCGCTCATGTTGGTGAGATGATCTTCAATATCTTCGGTCATCATGCCCCCCTTGTCTGCCGTCGAGATATATGATGTGATGATCCCCTCAAAAATCCAAGTCTGCGTGAATGTGTGCCAACTCTATTCCAAGAAGTCTCTTCCCCGTCACATCTGTGGCCCAATGTCTCCACAAATATGTCGGCCCAATTCCAAAAACTAAGAATCAATTTTTGGATGATGAAAAGTAACAATAATCACAATCACATGTGTTGTCAGCCCACTTGTTCTCATATATCGGCCCACTATGATGATGATTCTCTTTTCTAATAAATGAATGGATTGTTGACTTCCCTTGTGAATATGGCGGCTCACGTGATGATCATGTGATGTTGTTTGACTATTGTGTGAAGTGAAAATCAAGTCCCATGTCCTTCCCTTCACGTGTCCACCTCTTCAAATTCATGTCATATCCCCTGCCTCTCTCTTCACGTGCATATGGCGGCCCATCTTCACATGGATTGGCAGCCCATTGGACCGTGATGATGAATTGATTTTCCATTAAAATAAAACCCCTTGTCCTCGTGATAATGGCTGATGGATGTGATGATATCGGCCCATGTTCCAATTACCTCCAAGGCGGCCCAATCAACAGTCCCCTTTCTCCTTTCGATGTGTGCGGCTGCCTCCAATCTATATGTTGATGAGTGATTTGTTATTGGCCTCAACAAAAGTCAAACCCCCCAAAAGTGCTTATGATGTCGGTGTGTATCCTCCCAAGATTGTATGATTTGCTTTTTGTCTACAATTATTCACGTGACACACCTCCACTTTAGGGTTTTAAACCTTTTAATAACTTTCCACAATATCATGATGCTCCATATTTTCAACCGTAAGCTACGGACTAAAACCGTAGGCTACGGTTCTCATCTTCTGTCCACTTGTGCTTTTTCAGCCGTAGACTACGCATCAAGTACCGTAACTTATGTTCCTTACATGCAGACTTCTTGTTTACTTAATTTCAACTTTCAGCAAATAACAAACAGCCCCCCTGAACTTCATCTCATCACATGTTTCGCACATTTGAGTTATCTCTTGATCTGAACAATTCCCGTTTAGCATGATATCTCTCTAATAATCATCCGTGCTTGTCTCATTTCATCACTAAACTCTCTAACTTCGCCGTATTACACGTTTTACCTGTAAAACCACAAACATACGTAGTTAACATATTCAAGAGACATTATCCCTTAAACTACAATAAGACACGTAAAATAAGCACGTTAACACTCGGGTTTCACACTCTCCATCAATCTTTAAATCGAGGTTTTGAAATGGTGGATCTTGAAACCGAAATGAAGTTCATGGAAATGGATCTTGGGTAGAACTTGAAACAGATATGAAGTTAATGGAAAATGGAACCTGTTGGGGAAACTATGGATCGGCGACATTAACTCCAATGTTGGTGGATTTGTCTCCATGGAAATTAATGGAGAAAGCATGAACTTGTTGAGAAAGATGTTAATGGAGATATGAAAAGAGAAATTATAAAAAAAATATGGGGATGGGTAATTTGTACACTGGAGTTGATGGGCATTAATTATTAAAGTCAAATCAAGATGGGAAAAGTATCTTGGGTTGGGACAATTACTAATTTACCCTTCTATTCAAAAAGGTAATTGAAATGGATATGGATACGTGGACATATGAGAGCCACATGTTGAGTTTACTAAGTTTCTTAAAAAATGGGGTTTTTATAGAGCATTATCCTATATATATATATATATATATATATATATATATATATATATATATATATAGGTAAAGGATCCTGTAAAAAGTCCATCTTTTGTAAGAAGTGTAAGAAATAATCTTGGAATGTCAAGTGTCCCTCCTCTTAATTAATTCAAAAGGGTAGATTAGTAATTATACATTTTTGTCATTTAATTGATTTACAATATAACTGAAAAAAAAACTGGCGATGAGAATTTTTAGGGATTGATCGTTTCATCTCCATCTCCAATTCAGATCATCTTCTCCGACCATCTTGAATCATAGTCAATTTATCCAGTTATTTTAAAACACCACGCCATGAATCTGATTATACAATGTCTCCATATAAAACACCATGACTTGAATCATAGATGTTTAAAACACCACACCATGAACAATGTCTACAGATAAAACACCATGACTTGAATCATAGTCATGGTGTTTTAAAATCTGGGAATGTTTTTGTATTGATAAAACACCACGCCATGAACAATGTCTCCTGATAAAACACCATGACTTGAATCATAGATGTTTTAAAACACCACGCCATGAACAATGTCTCCATATAAAACACCATGACTTGAATCATAGTCATGGTGTTTTAAAATCTGGGAATGTTTTCTATTGATAAAACACTACGCCATGAATAATGTCTCCAGATAAAACACCATGACTTGAATCATAAGCGTTTAAAACACCACGACATGAATAATGTCTCCAAGTAAAACACCATGACCTGAATCATAGTCAATTTATGCAGTTGTTTTAAAACACCACGCCATGAATCTGATTATAGATCTATTTATGATAAAGTATGAAGAAATTCGTTGATTTTTTGGAGATTGATGATGGTTACCATATAATTCGCTGATCTTTAGGAAGTTGATGGGGGTTTTGAAACGGTTACCATATTTGAAACGTTGGAAAAGTCACTATTGCCCTTCAATTTTTACATAAGGTCCTTCTAATTAAAACACAATTTACATTTTATACCCTATTGATCTCAACCATTAGATCAAATATCCAATGGTTTAAAACACTTCTTACCCTTCTTACATTTTAGACACTTTTTACCATATCCCTACCCTGTATATATATATATATATATATATATATATATATATATATATATATATATATATATATATATATATATATATATATATATATATGTATAAATGAGATGGATTTGGGCTAGGTGGCATTTGATTTTGGCCATTTTTGCTGATGTGGCAACTTTTGATGGTGAGTTTAAGAGGGAATTGAGATTTTGCTTCTACATTCACGATTTTAACACAAAAGAGGCGGGATCCGTTTTGAGTTCGGATCATCCTACACCCGTTCATTCGGATCTATATTAAAAGTCACAACCATCACTTTTTCACTTATTCTCTCTAAACCCTAACAGACAACTTCATCTCCTACATCAGATCCATCATGTATTCATCTTCTTCATTCATCCTGTAAATCAAACAATCCTTATTTTTCCTTAATCCTCTGCATTCCTTCGGATCAACAATTAGGTAATCTTGATTTTTTGTTTTGCTATTCTTCCCAAACCCTAACGTCAATCACATGATTCATCTAATCAAACCCTAATGCCGATTAAATAGCCTGAAGCCCCGTTTTATTTACCGCTCCGAAGGTTTAATCTGGATATGTTTTGGTCGTTATGTTTTCATTGATTTGATTCAATCGTGATTTCGGATTCAAGCGATCTTCTCTGATTCAAGCTTTGGTGATCGAATGTGTTGTGTTTTGATGTCTTCATAATCTATTTCACATTTTCGGGTTTGATTAGGATTTATTTTATTCAGATTTCGTTTTTTTTACGAATTAGTTTCAGTTATGGCTTTTTTTCCAGATTTATTACATTGATTTGTTCAGACTAGGGTTTGTTTTTGATCAATTATTTTCATTGATTTGATTTTACTTTTGATGTTTATCTTACCGTTCGATTCCTCTCCATCAAATTTTTTTTGTTAAGATTAGGATTTTTGATCAATTGCTTTCATTGATTTGATTTTACTTTTGATGGTTATGGTTCAAGGCACATGGCGGCGGCTAGGGTTCCACCACCACATAAAGCTGACACTTCTCTCTCATTGTTATTGTTTTACCATACCTGGATTTTGACCCGACTACATAAACTCCTTAATTAACCTAATTACTCATTCGCCTCATTCAACAACGCTGCTGTGCAAAACACGGTATGATTTTGAAATTTTCACATATTATTCAAATTAGTATGTTCATCTAATAGATTTTGATTGTATTTTCTATAGATATATACTCGATTATATCGTATTTAGGGATTTTAACATTCATGTCGTTTTAGATGATCTTATTTATATTTAGATATTTTTTCCAGATCTTTGTTTTAGCCGTTCGCGATGACTAAAAAGGTTCTCGGTGACGACTAGGGTTCGTATGGTCTAGAATGGCGATGGTCTAACAACGAGTGGCGGGTATTGTTTTTTTTTTTTTGCTCAAAATTAGGTTGCAAATGTGATTATTGAATTGTTTTCATCTTATTAGGTCTATATATATGTGTGTTGTGTTTTGTTTTTAAAGGCTTGATTTGCTGGTTTCAGGATGCAGCTTCTTGGGGAATTGCTGGTGTAGATTTTGACGTTGTGCATTGCGGGTAATGGAGCTGTGATGTTTGCTTTTCATTCAAGATATAATTTACTCAATATCCTTAGTATATGTTCTTGTGTGTAGATTAGCATCCACACCAGCGATGTTCAATAGTACATTGACCAAAAATGAGGATATTTTATGTCCAGTTGATGGAGCTATTATGATAATAGGTAAAACATTTGGAACCGAGTATTATATAATTTTGAAAGAACGTTGTTATGCACCTTTCTTTTTGATGTTATTCACCTTTTGTAGGTCTTAGGGTAGCAAGGGAGAAGATGTTTTGGCTATTGTTGCAATGGCTAAAGCCTCCGTCGGACGGTAACCTCCTCAAAGGTACAAATCTTATGTTTTAGTTTTTTTTTATGTTTAAATTTTTAGGGAGACTATGGATTTCAGTTTGGTTTATGCAATTGACAGTTCTAGGGTTGTTAAATTATTATACACGATTACATAAATCAAGTTTGTTGGATCTTAGGGTTTCGAGGCTAATCGTCGGTGAGTTTTCATTTTCTACTTGATGGTTATTTTTGGTGTTATATTTAATATTCGGTTTTGCATTTCGCTGCAGGTACTCAACATTTTTAACTACTTTAGCTCTTTAGCAGGAAGGAATATTTAAGGTTTCATCATCTTTACTCGACCCATTTAACTATAAGTCGGTTGAAGTTGGTTATTTTTTTTTATTCATCACTGGTCACAGGGGTGAATTTATAAGTTCTATTTGAAAATGAAGTGAGTCAAACGATTTGAAAGTCATCTTAAATGTAGCTACTTTATTTGGTGAAATTGTGGTAATTTAGAAGTTTCAATGGTTTGCAATTTTGGGCATTTAAACCTTCTTTTTATCATTGTGTTTGCAATTACAATTTACAAGCTATATGAAAGTGGTCTCATCTGTTTGTTTTAATAGGGATGCCATGCGTGCATTGCAGCTCTAAGACACAATTTGGTTGTGAGAATTCTTTTGAAATTAGCCAAGAGCCGGAGGTAAGATAGATTAATACACATTAAGTCTACAATATTGGGTGTCAATCCTAGGTTTAATGTGAGTGTTATTTTTAGGTTGATCACTGTCATCATCTAGACCTATGTTACTTTGTAGAATAAAAAATGAAAATAATGCAGAGCCTTGATTAATATCGATAGAAACAATTTTTATTTGGTTCACAAACATCAATTCTCTCACTTTAGATGTTCAAAACAGGTCAAATGGTTATTCTCAATGTAGTAGCTGGAGGTGGGGGTGTTTAACTGTTTATGGTAAGGTTTGGATGATTTTTATGTCAAACCGTGAGCTAAACCGTTAGTAACGGTATTTGATATTTGAAAACCGAAATTGAACTTTTACAATTTGAAACCAAACTGAACCGTTACTAACGGTTTGGTTTCGGTTTGGCTTCACGATTTGGAAGTTATTATAATAACTAAAGTGGTAACAAGCACCTTATAAGATCATATTAGTTTGTTCGAAACAGATATTAGTATACACTGTTAAAACCAACTTAGAACATCATTTTGACCAAGATCATCATGTAAAACCAATTACTTAAGACTAAGGGTGTGAATTTCTGACACGACCCGAAAATTCGACACGAACCAAACACGAAATTCACGGGTTGTTTAGTCTAGATGGGTTCGTGTCAGTTTCATATTGAACCCGCGGACCCGTTTAGGTTAACGGGTCGGGTTCGGGTCAACCCGATTAGGTTGGCGGGTTGACCCGTTTAACACATTTATATTATATTTTATTTTTTTACAACTTCTTTTATGTCGTAAAATAAATGGGGTGTGTATTTTATGCCATAAATAACAACCTAAAAAGAAAAATTAGCATAATATTTTATAATTTAATATGATTTTGTTATTTACATTTGTGTTTTTTAAGTAAATCTTAATTTTAATATTTTATTTCAGAAAAAAAAATCGGGTTGAACGGGTCGTGTATGACAATGAAAGGAAGAGTGGTATATGTGCTTGATTCCACATTATTATCTCACTTCCTCTTGCATCTAACCCTCACGATTTACATCTTTGCTTTCCGCTTACCAGGCGAAGATATCGAGAAATGCTTATATGTTGTTGCTATTTTACAAACTAAGGACAATGACGCGGTTAGTTATTGTATTGTAATATATCCTCTTTTTTGATCCTAGAAGTAATTTAGTTCTTGAGAACTGATCTTTTCTGTTGTACATTTGTGCATTAACTGTTGTACGTTTGTTGTTGATTTTTGTACGCATGATAGGTTTACTTGAGTGATTTTTTAATGTAATAGGGTTGCTTAGGCGATGTTGTTGTTCTCTTCCAAGCAGACACACATACTGCGTACAACTTCAGCACGCGTCCAATTTCGTTCAAAGTTGAAAGGTAGTATTCTGTAATCAAATGGTTACCATCTCATTTCTAACATATGCATCTCACATAGATGAATACACATTAAGTCTACAATATTGGGTGTCAATCCTAGGTTTAATGTCAGTGTTATTTTTAGGTTGATCATTGTCATCATCTAGACTTATGTTACTTTGTAGAATAAAAACTGAAAATAATGCAGAGCCTTGATTAATATCGATCGAAATTTTTTTTATTTGGTTAAGAAACATCAGTTCTCTCAATTTAGATGCTAAAGATAGGTCAGATGGTTATTCTCAATGTAGTAGCTGGAGGTAGGGGTGTTTATGGTACGGTTTGGACGATTTTTATGTCAAACCGTTTGCTAAACTGTTAGTAACGGTTTTTGATCTTCGAATACCAAAATCGAACTTTTACAATTTGAAACCAAACTGAACCGTTACTAACGGTTTGGTTTCGGTTTGGTTTCACAATTTGGGAGTTATAATAATATCTAAAGTGGTAACTAGCACCTTATAAGATCATATTAGTTTGTTCGAAACGGATATTAGTATACACTGATAAAACCAACTTAGAAACGGATATCATCATGTAAAACCAATTACTCAAGACCGAGGGTGTGAATTTCGGACACGACCCGAAAACATGACACGAACCTAACACGAAATTCGCTGGTATAGGTTTAGTCTAGATGGGTTTGGGTCAGTTTCATGCTGAACCCGTGAACCCTTTACGGGTTCGGGTCAACCCTATCAGGTTGGCGGGTTGACCCGTTTAACACATTTATATTATATTTTATTTTGTCATAAAATAAATGGGGTGTGTGTTTTGTGCCTTAATTACAACTTAAAAAGAGAAATTAGCATAAGATTTTATAATTTAATATGTTTTTTTTGGTTTACATTTCTGTTTTTTAAGTAAATCTTAATTTTAATATATATTAATTTCAGAAACAAAAATTCGGGTTGAATGGGTTGTGTTCAGGTCAACCCACAAAAATTCAGGTCATGTTCGGGTTCTTATGTATGATACGATTTTCGGGTTCGGGTTCGTGTAAAATTTCCGGGTTTGGGTCGGGTTGAACCCGCCAAACCGCCAACACAACCCGTTCAGCACTCCTACTTAAGACCTTAAGCAGTTGGCAAACGAGCAATAGTGTCACTTGGTAGTTGGTACCATTTACTCACTAAGGGTTACAAACTTAGAAATGCGGTGAAGCGTCATGTTGTCCAGTTAATTCTTGTGCATCTTAATAGTGCTCTTCCTACTTTCATCATTTTAGGGATGGGTACAGACTCATTTTATTATTCCGTTCGGTTTATTGCTACATCAGTGGCAGTTGCAGAAGCATTAGTGGCTATACACATGATGGTGGTGTGGCCCATTGTAGCCATCTTATTGGCATCCGCAACACTGGTGTAACGCCCCGCGTTTTCATAATTTTTCATATTTAGAAACCATTGTTCGTATTCCTATTTTTGGAAACCTTGCATCCTTGTATTGGTCGTTTTGTTATAAACGTCGAAGAATCTTCATCTTTAATCTAATCCGTTATAGAAATGGTTATTTATTTATGGTTTAATTAATTGACCTTGCTATTTAAAAATTTATTTTATAATAATCTTAGCTAGTCTCGTTAAACCTTAAAGTTAGAAAAGATATAAACTAACCCAGTTAATTTAATTGTAAAGAGTAGTTCTTTTAACATGTAACATAACTTAGTTAAGGTAAAGGGATTATATGTAAATTCCTGAATTATTAAACTTACAAGGACTAATTGCACTATTTGCTAAAAGTGTAATGCTTTAAAAATAAAAGAATCATGTATAACTAAGAAGTGTAAACCCTAAAAACTCTTCATTTGGTTGGCCGCACATTATACACTCCCCTCCTTACCCTTCTCTCTCTCGATTTTCAGGAGCAGTCAACACACACAAACAAAACTATGAGAGTTACCCCCTTCATCTTCTAGTAGAGACCCTACATCAAACACCAGACCCCAAATATGCTCCTCTATCACTCTCGCCTTCCCTCCCCCTCTCTGTTACACGACCGGCCGACCACCACCACCATCTGGTGGTGGCACACGGTGCAGAGCGCAGCGGCAGCAGTCGCATACGCGGTGTGGCGGTGATTATTATTGGTGTTGTTGGGGTGGAGCGGCAGAAAGAAAGACGGGTCAGTGGTGTTGAACGTGGTGGTGATGGAAGTGGGGTAGGGGTGCGGCGGTTCTAGCGCAGCCGCTCCTCCGGCGACGGCAGGGACTTCGAGTCCGGCAGCACAGGTCTCGAGATCGGGCTCCGGTGTTGCCTGTTTGGCTCCGGCTCCGGTTCGGGTTTCACATCACAACCGACTCAGGTTAGATGGTTCCATTCGATTCAGGTTTCGTTCATTTGATTCTTTGGTTCGATGTTTTAATTTCGAGGACTTTGGCTTCGGTTCAGCGGCGACAGCGGCTCCGTTACAGCGGCAGCAGTGGTGGTGTTGTTTGGTTCAGGTCTCGGTTCGGGTCGGGTCTCACGGCACGAGTCAGTTGGTCCGGGTCAGTCGCGAGTTTGGGTTGTTTGGTTCGTTCCGGCTCCAGTTCAGATTGTTTCGATTCAGTCAACAGCAGTCAACTCGGTCAATTCTGGTCAACTGCCAGTCAACTCGGTCAACTTTAACGGGAAACTCGGTAAACTGTTAAATAAAGCAAGTTTCGTTTATATCGTTTCCCATATTAATTATTTATTAACCATGCTTGAACCGTCATATATAGTTTATACATATTCTATAAATATTCGTCAACTTAACAAAAGTATTCGTACGTTGAGTATGTTATTGAGATTATTGCGTTTTGGAAAAATATATCGATACTTTAGTTGTCGGGATCGTCCAAAAATAGAGGAAACTCTGCCCGATTTTCGTAAAATATATTTATCTTTTTTTAGCCAAAACACTAACGGAAACGTATCGGGACTCAAAGGAAGTTTATAAATATAAACGAGTTTTTTTTAAATATATAACATTTTTTATTCATTTTTATTTATTCATTATTTTTTTTACTATACAAAATTTCATTTTATGCCACTCGTGTAATATACGAGTTTTTTTTAAAAATATATACTTTTTCCTTCATTTTATTATTTGGTATATAAAATTTCATTTACTCAACTCGTGTAATACACGGGGTTCTAACCTAGTATACGTATATATATACTTATTCACCGACAAGTTATACTTTAAATTCCCCTTCTAATCATCTGTCGAAATTTCGTTCACTCATGCACCACCGTTTGCCCTTATAGGGTGACCTCGGTGTTCTATCCTCCTAAACTCATACACTCATCAACACTTGGATAATCGGAAGACTTAGCGAATTTTGTGAGTATACTCGTATTTTTCCCCTTTTTACTTTTACCACTTTTGGGGTGTAACATGTTTACCTATTGAAACTTACACATGAACTTTCGTTTAAACACATGAACATTCCTATAACATGCTTGTATATGTGATGGCTTGATACTTTAAATTTGGGTGATTCTTATGTGTTGAACTTATCATTAACTTCGTACGAGCCAAACCTTGACATATGTAGCGCTATAGGATTAACGACCCGCCTCTACTGAAACTTTGGTTATGTCATGAGCAAGTTGCGTTTTCTTGGTTTGATATGTTAGACACATGCCATATTTCATGTTTATCTTGAATCGCATGCTTGCTATGAGGAATTGTTCACACTTTTATCTTATGCTATGTATGTACCAAACTTGTATACTCGCCTTTGCTTTTGCATTGACTTTATTTTAACATGTTACAGGTGGATGTCGACGATGCATGGAATTTAGTAGGATGCTTAGATACACACTAAAAAAGAATTGTATTCATATTGTATTATTTTATTATTCAGGTTGTTGTATTTGTTTCAAAAGCTTTGTAATTGATCCTTTAGAAATGGAATGAAATGATTATTTAAATACTTGTCACAATTATTAGCGTTATGATGTCTCGAGCAATCTTCACACTTCGTCTCATCCCGATGTTTCCGCCATTGGTTGGGGTGTGACAACTGGCTTTGTTTTTGTTGATTAAAAAGACTGGTTGGTTGGTTGGTTGGTTGGTTACATTGTGGTTTCTTTACCAAGAGTGTTTGGCGGGTAATTTTCATATCAGTACGTTTAATAGTGTTTTGTGGTGGTACTTCCTTGCATCTGTGGATAGCAGGACGGCGGCCACGGATCATTATTGGTGGCACAATTTTAGAGGATTATTTGGTAACTGTTAGTGCAGAATGTCTATCGCCTTCGTCAATCGGAACCGTAGCTGAAATAGAAGTAAAATAGGCTTTATATTGTAATTTGTAAACAATAGGCAAGGTAGCATTATTGTAAATAAGGGGAAATCCCTTATAATCTTGTGCCTATGAATAGGAGCCTTAGGGTTTAGATTTAGAACTTTTGCCACATTAGAGCTTGGAGAGCTAGGTGCTTAGAGAGAGAAACTAGAGAGAGAAAGTGGCAAAACGTGATTCACGGAGCTTGTATTCGTCACATCATAAATAGAATCACCGATTAGTGTACGTTATTGTGTGTTCGGTCACGCACGTTCACGGATTCCGCACGTCGAACGTTCGTTACGCAATCGTAAGGTGTCGAAACCGATCCTACAAGTGGTATCAGAGCTAGGAGCTCGATTGATTGATCAAACACATCGTTTTCGTACCAGATTTCAGCCGATTCAGATCCAATTTCATCAATTTATTCATCTTCTACCTATTTCTCACGTTTTTACGGAAATTCATCAAATTGAACGTGATTTCACGGTCCGATTCGTCTGAATTTCTAACATGTTGTGTGAAAATACTTGAATTGCAACCCTACCAAGTTTCAGATCAAATCTCCTAGCCGTTTAGGAGAAATCGAGGTTTTTCGGTTCGTTTTCGCGTCAAACGTACATGTCCGCTCGTACAGATCCGCTCATAGAGATTGGTCCGCTTATTAGTCAATTAAGAGATTCGCTCATAGGGTTTGTTGTGTGATGGTTCGCTTATTCGGTTAAAATTCAGGTTCGTTCATAGGGTAAATATTTGAAGTGGTTCGGTCATAGATCAACACAATTGGTTCGCTCATAATGTCATAGCTTGTAAGGTTCGCTCATAGGACGTTATTCAGGTCCGCTCATATTGTTCGATTATGGTTCGCTTTTGTGTCATCGTTGTCGGCAGGTTGATTGTTAGACCCATGTTCACCGCCCACCAAAGAACCAATCACAGTTGAGATCAATTAAAGTTGACTGCTTGTGTGTTTTGATTATGGCCTACAAGGTACCGCCCCACTTATGAAATTGTAAATGTTGTCATGGTGAACTTTCGGTCCAATTAAAGCATAAAACAATTATCTCTACAAACTGATTTGATAAATAGACACCGCCCCACTTATTCAAAGGCCCAATCCCAGCCCTTTTTACACCGACCCACTAACCCATAAAGGCCCAATCACAATCTGATTCAGTTGTTTGAGAGTTTGATATTTTTAAACTGATAATTTGTTTGTGTGTTTGCAGGAGATTCGAAGTGTTTTTACAAGGTGCAAATATCAAGACATTGAAATTCTGTGGACTTTGAACTTAAATAAAAACTTTAATCAAGTCACTTAACAAAGAAAGTGAGATCAAAATGTTTCATGAGAAGGAAAATACTAATCTTGAAAATTTAAATAACTAGACTAAGGAAGCTTGGTATGAGATGAAATATGGTGAGAATGTTTATGTAAAAAGATACGAAAATTTCTTGTGTATGGAGAATGAATCAATGGAGATGTTGAAGGAAAGGTTTTATGAATTAATCATCAAGTTAGAAAAACATAAGATATATCATTCAAAAGATGAACGAATTTTAAAATTTGTTGATGCTTTACCTTTGGAGTGGGATAAATTTGTGAATGGACTAAAACGGGATTCTAGTCTATCACGTTTTGATTTAAGAAGTTTCATCAATACAATAACAAATCATCAGTTTCATGAAAATGCAGATAAAAGGAAGTTATTGGATGAAATAAAAGAAGAATCAAGAAAGATAGATTTGAATGCAATCATTGAAATGAGAAAACGAATTGATGTGTGTCTTGCAGCAAAAAAGAATATGAGATACGATATTAAGAGGGGTTGTTATATTGATAAAAATTCGAATCCTCTTGATTTTGTTAAAATTTTTTGTGCAGGTACATACATGATGGAAACAAAGAAAGAAGCTGAAGGTGGTAAAATGAATGAAAATTGCTTGAAATGCGAAAAATCAGAAGCAGACAGTGTGAAACTCTTGAAGGATGTGAAGAGTTTGACATTGAAAAACAATACTCTGAAGATTGAGAAGAAGGCTGATGAAGATCAGATTTTGAGTTTGCGCTTGAACTGTGAAAAATTGAGATCTGATAATGACAAACTTTTAAAGATTGTTGAAAGTTTATCATCAGAAAATAAAATTTTGAAAGAAAATGAAAAAGATTTTGAAAGTAAAAGAAAATCTTCAGAAGATGAAGATTTCTGGATAAAATTGGAAAACAAAAATCTAAAAGAGAATGAAACAAGATTTCAAGAATAGTTAAAAGTCTTGGAAAATGAAAAATCTGTTCTTGAAAATCTTAAAATTGAAAATGAAAAATCAATCAAGTCTCATCTTGAAAGAATATCTCAGCTTGAAAATGAAGCTGAGAATTCAAGAATCAAGATTGAGGAACTTGAAAAGAAGTTGAAAGGTTTTGTGACTTCATCAGGCAGGTTGAATTTTCCTTGTCCAAAACCAATCAACTCTGTTCCAATAAGTGACAAGGTCACAAATTTTGACAAGGTCAAAATTGGAGATTGTGATGACAAATCTGATGATGAAAAAGAAAAAGAAGAAAAAAGAAAAACATTTTTGAAATTAAATGAAATGTTTAAAAATACTGTTTTACATTCTACTGAAAATGGTGTACGATATGAAAGAGAGGAGAGGTATGATAACAGAGTGTGTTACTCTTGTGGCTATCAATGACACATTGCTGTTAACTGCCAAAGTCAGAGATTTGAAATGAGAAGGTGTTATGAATGTCATATTAGAGGACATATTGCCAGAGATTGCCCGAGGAGATCGATGGGAAGATCGAGGGTTGAATCTCAGAGAATAGTAAAGAAACCAGTCAACGTCAAGCCCAAAGAACAGAAGGTTCAAGAACCTAAAGTTCAGGAAACAAAAGTAAAACTTTCTCAGGGGCAAAAAGACAGACTGCGAAAGAAGAGGAAGAAGGCCAGAGAATATCTGGAAAGGATTTTGTCCTCGGGTTCACCAGTTGGTTCAAATAAAAGTTCTGATGAAACGATTCACTCGATTGCAAAGTCAAGCAAGACGGTTTCATCAGATACAAATTTGAGGACAAAAGAGAAAAAGGAGAAAAAGAAAAGTGTCGGCGATGAATCTGACAGGTCAAAGTCAGACAAGCCACACTCAGGCAATGATTCTGGTGTGTAAAAACCAGAAGAGCCTTTTGTTGAGGTAAAAACCGTCAAACCCAAGGCTGGTCAGGCTTGGGTGGATCTTTTTAAATGAAAAACCCTGACTTGCCGGAGTTCCCAGGTTGGTAAGCGTGGAACATGAATCGGCATATTTCTTGAGAAATTTCACTCTGGTGATTTTTCGTCTTACATGTGGTAAATCAGGGACATTAATTTGTACTTGATTTTCTACAAGTGATGTTTGAGATTTAAAATTGAAATTGTTAAATCTGTCAAGTGATTAAAGGAAAACAATGTGATGAAAGAACCCCGAATTTGTGAAATGACACACAAAACTAATTTTCCGGAAAAGCCATTTTGATTAAAACAAACTTAAGTGTTTTGAAATTTAAATGGGAAAATAGTTTGTTGTCAGGGGGAGTTCTGATTGTTTATGCCAAATGAATGGCGAATTGAAGTGATTCGATATCAGTTTGTCATTTTATTTGTACAGTTTTCAAATGTTCCTTGAAAACCAAAATTGAAACATATTTTGATTTTAGGGGGAGAAAAGTTTAAAAAAATTAGAAAATTTGAAAATACCAAAAACATTGAAAAAGCGAAAATGAGTTTTGTTGAGAAAAGAGGAAATGATAGTACATCAGTGGACTATCACAGCATGCTAAAGAAATGAAATGTCAAATGTGATAAACGGTCTCACTAATGATGTGTCGATAGGTTTTCACACATTTAGTAGATTTATTCGGGATATAAACCTAAAATTTCAAACTTGCGAAATTCGTAGGGAACACTACTTGGATATATAGGTAACCCCTGAAATCTCGTTTGAAAGGTCTCGTATTCTGATATACTAGGTTTTTATACTCAATGATGTCTGGGGTATTATTCCGGGACTTCTGCTGAACGGAAGTTCTGACCTAGTCCTTGGATAATACTTTGCCTCAAATGCTTGAAACATAGCATAAAGCCCTCAGCTGATTAGACAATAAAATTGATAATCATCTGTTGTAGCTGAAAAGATCCTCTAAAGGGGACATACTGCAAAGTCGAAATTGATATCTCTCTGCGCATACGGAAGTATCGACCTGAGATCCCTCAGTTCTCGCATTTAACCCCTAAATTATGTACAGATATCATTGCAGTATACTCACCTGTAAGACTGAATATTGAGATTCTGGATACGGGAGTATATTCAAGAGGTGGGACACATGAATTGAGTTAAGTTCCTAAAACATCTAAATCGTATCCTGAATAGATTGAAAATTGTGTGAAAATTTAAGAGGATAACTATATCGTCAATCTATGTGAATCGTTTAGAACTTAATATGATTAAAGCTTAACGGTGCTAGTGATTTGTCTCATGAACTGATATGATCCTCTTACACAAACTCACAAAAATATTATCTGTATATATTTGTTTACTGTATTTCATTCAAAAACAAAAATCCAAAAAGATTTTCGGAGTGTTTTAGCATAAAATTTTTGAAAAATCAAAAAGATTTTCGACAGCTGATATTGAAGAGCTGATATTCAAAATTCGAGTGCTAAACATGATGAACAGGATTGGGAAAATATGTTACAAACTTTGAATGTCATATACAAATGTTTAAAAGGTTGTATGCTTAGTTAATCAAGGTCATTCATTTGAACTTGATGTAACTATACAGATTGATGAGTTAATGATTTCTACCTGTAAGTTTCTTAAATCTAACTGTTATAAATTTGTGAAACTTATGTTGAGGTAGAGGATGTGCAGGTTAACCAGGTTTCAAATCCTGAGCAGATGCAGAACAAAGCCAGGAATTGATCCTGAATTTGTGAAACGGTGAAAGCCAGACTACGATCCCGACAGCTGAGTATAAGGGGGAGTCTGAAGACGAGCTCAACGCAAACGGAAGCGTGTAAGGAGCCAGGTATCGTTCCTGGAAGAGCTTGTATCTGGAAATCCAGGTGTCGATCCCAAAAGCACGAAAGCTTGACGAAAGGGGGAGCCTGAAGAAAAAGAGTCTAAGCGAGAGGGGGAGCAACGGAAGCTCGTAAACAGATCCACGGGGATTCTGTTTGAGAAAGAGGGAGTCTATGGTTGCTGAAACCGTCAAATCTTCAAGAAGACTCAGAGAGAGAGAGAAAGTCAAGTTGCTACGAGTTTGACTACAGATTGACTGCGGCAATATCCAAGGGGGAGTCTGTTAGTGCAGAATGTCTATCGCCTTTGTCAATCGGAACCGTAGCTGAAATAGAAGTAAAATAGGCTTTATATTGTAATTTGTAAACAATAGGCAAGGTGGCATTATTGTAAATAAGGGGAAATCCCTTATAATCTTGTGCATATAAATAGGAGCCTTAGGGTTTAGATTTAGAACTTTTGCCACATTAGAGCTTGGAGAGCTAGGTGCTTAGAGAGAGAAACTAGAGAGAGAAAGTGGCAAAACGTGATTCACGGAGCTTGTATTCGTCACATCATAAATAGAATCACCGATTAGTGTACGTTATTGTGTGTTCGGTCACGCACGTTCACGGATTCCGCATGTCGAACGTTCGTTACGCAATCGTAAGGTGTCGAAACCGATCCTACAGTAACTTATGATGTAATTTTCACTTTCAATTTGATGTTAAGTTATTTTGGTTTTAAATTAATTTTCATAAATTGTATTGACTACTTTATTGTGTCTTGGATTGACTACTTTATCATTTTAAACTTGGTATGCTAAGTAATTATACCAGTTGTTTCAATTGAAACATATTATTTATTTTAAAATCAAAGATTATATCCTCAAACAGTATACCAATAATCATGTGTCGTAATTTATATAGGATTATAAGTGAATGTACTCACAATTTTTTTTTTAAAAAATAAGCCGTTATACTTAACAAAATGTATACATGATTAATAAAACATATTTCCAACCATCTAATGTACTTGGGTAGCTTTTCTAAAATGCAATAATACTAAAGACTGCTTTTTTTTAGGATATTCCCACTACTTATAGAGCCAAGGTGTGATTCGACGCAAACCATGGTTTGAAGCTATAGTATAAAGTATAAGCTAAAGTTGGCAAAATGGACAGATAGAAAGGTTTGGGTCAAAACGACTCATAGAAGTTATATAAACCTTACGTTAAATGATGCAAAAAGTAGGTGTACATTGGTTTATCTATTTGTATTTTATATGATAAAGACACTCATTCAAAATGAAGCTATTCTTAATTAGGCATTTGGGCTGATAAAAAAGGTCCAAAGATCAATGAATCTGATAAATTTTTGTTAAACAACCAGAGAAGATTATTTCGTGGTTGAATGAGGCATCTGAAGAAGATTTAAGGTTAGGTAATTATTGTTTTATTTTTCTGGACAGTTGCGTGACCCCTTCACGCAATAGATGGCAAAATTTTAATAAATTCAATATGTTTATTATTACAAAAAAATATCCCATTAAATATGTACACTGAAACACCACTATTCGTTGACTCCAATCATTTGAACAAATTTTGGCTTTGACCTTTTCTGAGCCTCAACAGGTCGATGCCGAGATTACGTATTGTGGTACCGTCATAATGGGTGGTGGTTTGGAAGGCTGTTAATGTTGATTGATGGTCATTGCTGAGATGATGGATGACGCTCTTGACATAATGGATTGCGGTTTGGAAGGCGGTCAATGTTGATTGAAGATTCATCTTTTTTGATGTAAATAAAATTCATACACATTTTTTTGATTTTTTGATTTTTTTCAAACATTATTCGTCTTTTAAATTATATATACAGTTGTGTTTAACAAATTTTAAATATCTGAATCTGTGAGTATTCATGGGTGTTAACCTATCTATTATAAAGAAAAATAAAGACGACTTTTTTTTTCGGCCCATTTGATTCTAATACTCTAAGTTGGCTTTAACTATGCCTAAGACTACTAACTGTATAACAGTTCATCTTCATAGTAGACATACAATTATTTAATAGTTCATTACTCAATGCCCATTATGATGTTGCCTTTTTATGACAATACAATGGTTTTACTTACTCAATGCACATTATGATGTTGCCTTTATATGACAATACAATACAATGGTTTTACTTAAACTTGCTGCTGCTATACTAATCTTTTGTATTTTGTTCAAAGATCAAAATCAAGACCAATCAAAGAAACCAAAATTCCAAACTCTATAAAGTAAGTTATAGAAAAAAATCAGGTAAAAACAGGTGTCACATTTTGTAAACATAGCTAAAGATATATTTACTTTGTGACATATTGTATATTTGTGTAATTGTAATGTCGCTTTTTTATTTATTGTATTTATTTTATTTGTACACTGATATATATTTACTTTATATGGATTATTATTGTTGTGTTTGGGAGTGCTATCGGCTAATATTTGTTATTTTTTGATGTCAGCAAACTAGATTAGTTTGGGAGTTCTATCGGCTAATAAGTTAAAAGTTGAGAGTGGTGCGGTACAAATCAAAAGTTGAGAGTGTTATCAACGACCAATTGATGAAAGTTCAGGTTATTTAAATCCAATATCTCTTTGAAAAATGTATATACAGTAGTGTTTGATAAAATTTAAATGGTTCAACCAGCGATTCAGTTAAATAGGGATATTGAATTCTAATCTTAAGTTTTAAAGTTATATGCTTTGAGGTTGAAGTATTTGTATCCGCTTTCGACTTCCATCACTCTACTTCTAAGAACCACTTTTTCACATGTCTATTTTTTTAATGTTTTTCAATATTCTCTATGCTTCACCATCCATGCCGTTTTACTATATACGATATCATTGTTTAAACTATATATGCGTATATGTATAAGGCTTTCAAAAGTCCCACAAACTTACCAAATGACCATATGTTTTAGTATATTTTAATGTAATATGTATTTTTAATGTATATGTTGGCTTTTCATTTAGAAGTTTAAAATGATTATAAGCATCTCCAATTTTGATCAAGTAAGAGTTTGATTTTTGTATTTTCAAATTCAATAACTATACGGTATACCCATGTTATTTAGAAAATCATAATAAAACATATGTTTATACTCGAGATGACGTGTATCACATGTTAAGCAAGAAGTTAGGGTTCCAATAATTTAAAATTATGTTAATAATCATATAACAAATAAGATCAAGTTTGTTTTGTTTGTCTTGATAAGATCATTTTATTTACATCAAAAAACGGGATCAGTTTATTCATTTTGAAATTTGATTACTTCGTGAAATTTGATTAGTTATTGTAGGCTTAGTGACTGGAATATTGTTGTAGGATTTTTATTGTTTAAATGTATATGTTCAAATCTATGAACGAATCCTAAACATAACATTCTAATTCATATTCAAATACTTATCTATCCATAAATAAATAATTAAATATAGTATATAGATTTTAAAAATTATTTCAAAATAATGTTGACTAATGTCTAACACGCTACTCTAATTATTGGTATACTATGAAAACGGAAGTTCACGGGTGATAACTTTTATCGTCACATATCGTACATTTTATACAATATATGATATGAGGTATCGTTTGTTTAAAATATATACAGTTTTTGTTCGATCACGGGTGATAAAAAATGGAAGTTTCGCACATTATTCATTTTTAAAAGTATATATATAATTGTTTATATATGTGCAGCTTTTGTGGAGCATATGAGGAGTCTGCAGAACATCTTTTAGTATCGTGTGGGATGACGCAAACTATCTGGGACTTTATTAATACTTGGTACATGCTTTATGGCTTCTTTTTCTTTGAATTCGAGGACCAATTGAAGATTTATAAGCAAGCGAGAGGCTCTGTGAAGTGGAGAAAGATTGTCTACTCCATTATTCTAACGGTCATGTGGTGCATTTGGCGAAGTCAAAACAATATTATCTTCAACCGCAAACAACCTAAGGTGGAGAGTTTAAAGTAGGAAATTAGAGTTTTGGCGTACCTATGGGTTAAACATCAGTTATAAAACGTTGGTTTATCATGGGAAAATCGGAGAAATTTCGTGTTATTTTTTTTGGGGTCTATGATGTAGTTTGTTGTCTGGTTGTTTTTGGATGTGGATTGGCACAATGCTAATCTGTTTTTTAATAAAATTTGATTTGTTGGCTGTTTAAAAAAGGAAATATATCTCAATTATCTTCTTTTAATGTGTTTAAAAGTTTTGTTGTGGAAAGTTTGATGTAGAAAGTTTTTATTATGTTTTTACTTAGGTCATGTGTGGCTTTATGTACTATTGTGTTTAGTACTTGGTTTAGGTAGCATTGGGTCAGGTTTGGTAATCGGGTTTCGGTTAAAAAAGGTAAAAACATAAGTGCCTTTATTTCTTTGGGATTATGGTAAAAAAAGTGGTTTGGCTCAAGTCATTTCTTCATAAGTGCTTTGGCTTAACCGGTACCGTATCGCATAGCATAGAGGTGCACATGTAAAGAAAAGGAATGAGGCGCCCCATGGAAAAAACTGTTATTTTACGGCAAATAACGTTTGAAAACATGTCTTTTAATTTCAACATTGGTACCGCATAGTAATGACACCAAATTTTAACTTATTTATTTAAACACTTAATAACGTTTGAAAACATGTCTTTTAATTTATTTAATGACATAATTAGGTTATAAATTGATATTTATTGCCCGGGAAGTTCCCGGGTTATAAAGATTCACAACTACATGGTATATTTTTATTAATTAATATATATAGATGTATATTTATTTTTTAGATAAAAAGATTCACAACCCGGGAGTATTCCCAGGTTATAACCTAGTAGGTTATATACAATTTTAAGAGTACATTTTTAATATTTAAACGTTTCCCTAAAATGAAAAAGCAAAGAAAATACTTTCTATTCCAAGTGAATACAAAAAAAAAAAAAAAAAAAAAAATTAGATATGAAAGTGAATCAACAACCGTCATGGAAAAGCAATCACATTAATATCTGCACTAACCGTCTATTTCTCTTCAATTTCTCTTCAACATGGAGAGTAGCAGTTCAACGCGGGGAATCAAAGGGTTAACAATCGATTTGGGGGCGATCATTTGCAGTTTGTTGATGGTGTCCCACTAGTAATTCAAAGGGCTCCAGTTCGAGGAGTTGAAGGCCACCGTCGACCCATCATAGTGCCAAATTCGTCAGCTATAGTTACACCTGTTGGGGACAATGGTAGAGCTTTTGAAGTAAGGACTCAATACGTAGGCCATCTTCCAGAGTTTTATGGAAAAAGGACTGAAGAACCGTACTTGCACATTGCAAGTTTTGAATCAAATTGTCAAACTATTGGGGGGCAGGGTTTACAAAGGATGAAGTGAAGTTGATGCTGTTTTAGTTTACTCTGAAAGATAAAGCACACCAATGGTTTGCAACGTTACCTCCAGGTAGTATTTATACTTGGAAAGAGATGCAACAGGTATTCTTGGAAGAACACTATACCATGAATAGAACCACTGAAGCTCAGGATGCAATTAGAGCATTCCAACAACATTCAGGGGAAACGTTCCATGAGTCGTTCACAAGGTTTAAGGAGTTGCTTAGGAAATGCCCCCATCATGGCATTTAGATATGGGAGTTGATTAAAGCGTTCTATGATGGGTTGCTTCATAAAGATGTTAGAGATCTTATAACTATCAGCAATGGTACATTTCTCACTAATACAGAAGCTGTGGATTGGGCATACTTGGAGAAACAGAGTGCCACTTCTAAGAGGCAGGCACAGTCTAGTAGAAGAGCAAGATCAACGTCAGCGAGATCAGTTGATTATGAAGCTGAAGAACGGGTTAAGAAACTGAAACACCAGAATTTGTTGTTAGAGCGACAGGTGGCTCAGATGAAGTTGGGAAAGGGAACCGAAGTTAGGGCAGCTAATGCATTTGCGGTGTGTATAGATTGTGGTGAGTTAGGACACCAGGTTGGAGAGTGTCCCGCAAGGATGGGTCAGAATGAAGAAGTGAATCAAGTATTCGGCGAACGAAAACAATATGATATGAAATCGAATTAGGGGTGTTCAAAAAACTCGTGGCTCGCAGCTCGCTCGAAACTCGCTCGAAAAAAGCTCGAAGAAAGCTCGACTCGAAATTGGCTCGGTTGTAAACGAGCCAGCTCGGCTCGGCTCGATTTGTAAACGAGCCGAGCTTGAGCTTGGCCTGGCTCGGCTCGTGAGCTCGTGAGCTGGCTCGATAAGGTTTACATCCTTCATTTTTTGTCCCACATCGCTTAGAAAACAAAAAGTAAGTGAGTATCTCCCCTATAAAAGTAGGTAAAGACAATGGAGAAAGTGAATTAACTATTTATTCTTGCATATTTAGCCATATGGTTAAATTAAATGGCAATTATGGCCCTTAGGCTATGAAGAAATTCATTTTTAAGGGCTTTTTAAGTAATAAATTTTGCGGTTCTTTGTTAGTTCGAGCTAGATCGAGCCGAGCCGAGCTAGCTCGAATTCTAATCGAGCCGAGCTCGAGCCTCAAATCTCAGCTCGATTTGAAATTCGAGCTCGAGCCGAGCCAGCTCGAATCGAGTTCGAGCCGAGCTCGAGCTGGGTCTAGCTCGGCTCGACTCGGCTCGTTTACAGCCCTAAATCGAATACATATCATCCAAGTTTGTGAAATCACCCAAATTTCAATTATGGAAATACTGCTAACCAAATGAACCCTAATTTTCAGGTACCCATGCAAGGAGGCTAGCAGTATCAGAGCCGTCAAAGTAATTACCAAACTCAGGGCCAGTATAATCAGGGTAATCAACAATGGAACTTCTCAAGTGCTAGTAGTGGAACGAGTGATGAAAAACTAAATGCAATTATGAAGTTCATGAAGGACATCAATAAAATTCGAGACAAAACTTCTGAAGCAATGTAGAAGCAGTTGGGGCAGTTGGCAAAAGATATGGCTCAACTGAGAAGAGATCCAGGTAAGTTACCAAGCACTACCACAGTGAATCCAACACATCAGTCATCTAGTTCGAAGAATGGAAGAAATGTGCACGTCAACGCGGTAAGTATTCTTCCAGCATCTGAGACTGGTAGTGTTACAATTACTCCACCGTCACAATTAGTTGAGGGGATGGTGGAGGATGTTGATACTAAGTCAGATTCTCAACATGATCGTGAAAATGAAATGTTTATTGAAGTTGATGGTAAGAAAGTGAAAGTTCCATTTCCTACGGCTTTATTAAAACCATCTGAAACATTTGCATTGAGTAAACGGGACCCACCACAGGATGAAAGGTGGGAAAATTTTAAACAAGCTAAAATTAATCTACCCTTACTCAATGCGATTAAAGAGAGTCTCCATCATGTTGAGTGTTTGAAAGAGTTAAGTACCCAAAAACGACTTCACAAATTTCCTAAAAAACCTTGATTTAACCACAAATGTGAATGCCGTTTTGTTGGGTACCCTTCCCCCGAAACTCCAAGATCCATGAGCACCCATTATTTCAGTACAAGTGGGTGAATTTAAAATAGAAAGGGCACTGTTGGATTTTTTAGCGTGTGTTAGTATTCTACTAGGGAGTCTGTATGACCAATATGATTTTGGTCAGCTACAAAAAGTCAACACCACTGTGGTGTTGGCTGATCAGAGTCCAATGTGTCCAAGGGGGATGGTAAGAGACGTAATTATGAAGGTAGAAGAGTGTTACTACCCAGTTGTGACTTCTTAGTGCTTGATTGTACCACAAGTTCAAAGAACACGCAACCTCCAATCATTCTGGGTAGACCGTTCTTAGCAACTGCTCACGCAATTATAAAATGTGTTGATGGAACAGTTAGTATGAAGTTTGGTGACCGCAAATTACGGTTAAATGTGTTTTCAAATGCCAATAATCCTCTTATTACAGGTGAATACTCAAAAGGTGAAAGTGGTGATGAGAATGTCTCTCCTGCAAAGGAGATACAAACCAAACATGAGTGTTTTATGATTGACAGGTTTGAAGTGGCAGGAAGCAAAGCGGTGAGGAAAAAGGAAGGTGTGGCTCATGAGGAGTTCAAGACAGAAAAAGGGAAGTCACAAGAAAAAAAGAAGGAAAAGAAACTGCCTAAAGTTGATAATGCAAAATGGAGGTTGGAGTTATTTGGTCCAATGTGGAATACAATGGATGACTTACCAGAGCATTGGCGGAGTACATACTTAGAGGCCATGGGACGCAAGCATCCCACTCGACCACCATGAGGGTATATCAGGTATGGTCTAGCTGAAGACCTATAAACTTAGCGCTCTTGGGAGGCAGCCCGAGGATGTAAAGTAGTGTATATTTGTTTTGTTTTTGCGTGAGTATTTTTGTAGGTTACCAGGTTAATAATCTCTATGGATGCAATGATCCAAGTGTGGCGATGTTTGGTGAAGTCTCAATATGTTCTAGTTGCAATGGCGGACAATGCACGGATCAGAATTCAGTCAGAACTGTCCATACTCAATCTCTATTTGGACATGGATGATTTGAACACCAATTGTAGAGATTGACCCGAGTACTTGTTGAACACGGCCGCGAAGGAAATGCTATATGGTCGTGGTGGAACATGACGCATGAGGATTCTACGTTTTAAACCAGGGGAGTCTGTTCCATTTTTCTTGTTGTATTTTTATTCTTGTTTTAGTAGATAGTTTGTCGCTCCATTGAGAACAATGTATAATTTAAGTGTGGGGAGCGGAAACGAGTCCTAGTTTGTGTTTTAGTTGGTTCTAGTTGTTTTCGATTGAAAAAATCAAAAAGTCATAAAAATTAAAAAAAAATTAAAAATGTTTCGTAAAATTTTGCAATAAAATGGAAAATGATATGTATAATCAGATCGTTGGTTTTTAATTACTATATATATGAGATAATAAAACGGTCGAAAACACGTCTAATTTAGGATATGTGGGTAGGCCCAGCCGGTTGAAAGGTTCCTTAGGATTGATATAATATACTTAAATATTAGGATTCTTGTAGGTAGGCCCAGCCGGTTTAAAGGTTCCCGGAAGGTTTTCGGGAAGCATTATGGAGTATTGGAAGCATACACACAAGTTGGAAGGTCAAAATGTGAAAAACGAGAAGTAGGGGTGTGCATGGGTCGGTTTGGGTCAGTTTTTGGTCATAACCATAACCATAACCGAGATGTTGGTTATTGAAAAGTCATAACCATAACCGCTCGGTTATATGGCAGTTTTGGTGGTTATGGTGGTCGGTTAACCATGAACTTGGGCCTAGCTAAATTTAGCTCAAAACAATATTGTCAAAGTGATTATAACATATATATAATCTTGAATAGATATAGTAACAATATACATATCTTCCTTTGTGGTTTCTTGTTAAGATTATTACTAACAGAAACTCTTGGTATGATAGTAAAGATCCGTCCTTTTGACAAAAGAAAAACAATACGTAATCAGAAACAAAAACAAAACCTGAAAGCTGGAACTCTAGAACTGGAAGTAGAACTTTGAAGCTGGAACTCTTAAACTCTCGTTTCTTATGTGGATGACTGAAAGAACGATGTTAGAACTTTGAACCCTAATAGTAATAATACGCAACCGCCCCCTACTTTGGATTTTGGAATAAGGGAATCGGATTATTGGGTTTAATTTTGGTGGTCCTTTGGTATTCCTTCAGGGATTATTTTATTAGGTTTATAGGGATTATTTTATTGGGTTTTATTTGATTAATATATAAGATTGGATCGGTTATGCATATGGGTCGGTTATATGGGTCGGTTATACATGACTTTACTAACTAGCGGGTCGGTTCAGCTATGGCGGTTATGGAAACGTAGAAAACCATAACCGACCCATGATTATCGGTTTTCAAAAAATTAAAAACCGGCCCATCAATTTTCCATTCGGTTCGGTTTTTTCGGTTCAGTTTTTTTGGTTATTTCGGTTATGAGTCGGTTAATTCGGTTTTTTGCACACCCTTAACGATAAGTTCGGTAGCAATCGGCACCACTAGGCGCTGGTTTCAGTGCTCCCCAGAAGGAAATTATAATTTGGTGCACTGGGCGCTGAAACCTAGATCTGATTCGCGAATTTCACGTTTTTCCACCATATTTAAGCACAAACATTCCCCAAACGAAATTATCATTAACCCTAGCCGTTTTCTACCTCCCAAGGACAAATTTTGGAGTTCCCAACCTCAATCCAATCATCAATCATGCAACTCCTCATCAAGATTGAAGATCAAATCAAGAACATGAGCGGCTAAACCACTCGTGATCATCTCCGGGACTAGGGTTTGTGTTAGGAAATGGGTTGAGTTAGTTTTACAAACTTTTGGATTGAGATTAAACTAATCATTCGGTTAGTTTGTCTTTATTTTTTACTTGTTTTTGATTGAACAGTGTTGGATTATCGTTTGCATATTTGTTCATCAGTTATTTGGTTTGTCATCAACAGCTGGGATTAGATTTTAAGTTGTCATTGTTCTTTAACCTTTAACCATTGAACTTGCTTGTTTTTATGAAATTTAGGATTGGTAATTAACTAGGTTACTATTCAATTGCATCAATCTTTCAGTTTCGATCGTGGATCATTGCAATCAAATATATTATCTGTTAATTACTTATCAAAACAAGTAGTTAACAAATCATGTCTATGTGATTTCCAATTGGTAGTAATTAGGTCACCCGTGTTTCTACATAACCTGAAAACCTGGAGAATAGTCCTTTTTCTCATACTTGTTTACATTTCACAAATTAAATTCGTTTTCATTATTATTCTCATAATCAGCAAAAAGAAAACTAGTTTAGAATTAGTTAATCATGTTAGTGCAGTAATGTCTATCGCCTCCGTCAATGCGAACCGTAGCTGAAATAGAAGTAAAATAGGCTTTATGTTGTAACTAGGTTATCACCCGCGAACTTCGCGGGTAGAAAAATTTACTTTATATTAATCGAGTTATGTCATTAAATAAAATAAAAATACATGTTTTCAAACGTAATTTTTTTATAATTGTTTTGAATTGAAAGTTGTAGTCAATGGGTTGCGAGTAAGGTCAGAAACTTCGGGCAAGAACCGGAGGCAGAAACTTGCCTCTCTGAACGACCCATGAAACAAAAAAAAAACTTTTCTTTTTTATAATAAAATATACACATGAAGTTGTTCGAACCTGCAAAACAAACTCATTTAATTAAATTTAGAAGTTAATTAAAAGTTTAAATTAGAAAATATAAACAACAAAAACTTTATTCATTAAAATATACACATGAAGTTGTTAACCTGAGCTTCACCAACATCTCTGCATCATCGACATCGCAGAGTACATCCAAAATCATTTAACATCCTAAACCTGTAACAACCACCCAGATAAGAGACATAATATTCCAAATACCTCGAATGGTTTGTCGGATCATTCAAAATCCAGTATGTTTAACGCAACTTCACAGCTCTATGAAACAATCGGCTCTGGATCTTTGGAGAATTCCTCAAATAGAGATATACATTGGTCATCTACAAAAATGGTTTATTAAGGTCAGAAACATCAAGTTTTTCATAAAAGTGTCCCGAGTCAACCCAACACAGCCGTTTTGACCCTAAAAACCATGTTTGACTACCTAGCCAATATAGTCCATTTTCCACAAAATATTATTAAAAAGTATAGTAGATTTTAGAAGCATGGTTACCTTATATTTTTGGTTTTAAAAATGTGGCAACTCTCTCTCTATCCTCTTTTCTCTGTATTAAATTATTCTTTTTTCCTTTTCCTTTCAGTTTTTCGTTCAGAATATAATTCAGATTATAACAACCTCTCATTTTTTATACTTAAATGTGAATCTAATTGTTCAAACTTATTTGTCTACAATCAACAAAATCTCATATAACCAGCAATTTCATGCACAATCAAAGGTGTCACAATCAAACACAAACATAATTCAATCTACACATTTCTCAAAACACAATCTCTAACATCACTAACCTGTAGCAATTTTTCAAAACCCTAACTAATGTGTTGTGCACTCACTAAT
This sequence comes from Helianthus annuus, assembly GCF_002127325.2. Classification (NCBI taxonomy): domain Eukaryota; kingdom Viridiplantae; phylum Streptophyta; class Magnoliopsida; order Asterales; family Asteraceae; genus Helianthus; species Helianthus annuus. Next base: position 128,426,618 of record NC_035448.2, on the reverse strand, counting down.
ATCTGCTACACATGTCTCGCTTATTCATCTTCACAACTTCAAACACATCTTATCTAACACCTTACGCCAATCAACAAAATCTCATATATACATAAACCTTGAATATTACTCAAACACATCTTATTTAATGAATCAAAATAAAAACACATAAACCTTGAATATTACTCAATTTATGACTACTATCCCACAAAACAAAACTTTGTCAACAAATTATACTAACTTATGCAATAGTAAACCATAAAAATAACAAATTAATTTAGATGATTAGCCTTGCAGAAAACCCAAATCGGGAAAGTTTACCAGAATCGTTAACGAAAAAAATCAGACTCAAATTGGGTTACTCAAGCGGATATTAATCACGAAAAAAATCAGACTCAAATTGCCATTACTTCAAAATTTAAATTTAAAATAATGATTGAATTCAAAATTTAAAATATAAAAATCAAATCACTAATATCCAATCCCGTAAATCAAGCAAACTTATTAGAAAAGTCTAGCCTTTCAAATTTAAATTCAATATACAGATTCGAAATTTAAAATCAAACACATTAATGGCAAACTTTCAAATCTAATAAGTTCTGTTCAAACTTATTTGTCTACAATCAACAAAATCTCATATAACCAGCAATTTCATGCACAATCAAAGGTGTCACAATCAAACACAGACATAATTCAATCTACACATTTCTCATAACACAATCTCTAACATCACTAACCTGTAGCAATAATTCAAAACCCTAACTAATGTGTTGTGCACTCACTAATATCTGCTACACATGTCTCACTTATTCATCTTCACAACTTCAAACACATCTTATCTAATACTTTATGCCAATCAACAAAATCTCATACATCAATCAGCAATACAATGCACATTCAAAGACCTCATAATCAATTTCAAACATCAATCAATATATAAAATTTCTCAAGGCACAAATTTTAATATCACTAACCTAATGCGCTACTACTCAATAATGTGTCGGTGCCATGAAAAAACATCATAACCTTAACTAATGTGTTAACTTACCAAGGCTCAAGGCTGTATATTTTCCCAGTGTTGTTTGTCCGACGCATCGTCACAAATCTAACAACCGAGTCAATCAAATTATTAGTTAAAACCCAATAAACAAAGTATACTAATATCCAATCCCGTAAATCAAGCAAACTTATTAGGAAAGACTAACTTTTCAAATTTAAATTCAATTTACAGATTCGAAATTTAAAGTCAAACACATTAATGGCAAACTTTAAAATTTAAATTTAACATAATAATTGACTTCGAAATTAAAAATTTAAAATCAAACACAATAATAGTTTATTCCAAAATTTAAATTTAGAATAATGATTAACTTCAAAATTTAAAATTTAAAATCTGAAAATCAAATCACTAATATCTAATCCCGTAAATCAAGCAAACTTATTAGGAAAGTCTAACCTTACCAAGCAAAACCAACCGACATGGTACCAATTTACAGCAATATCAAGCATATCTCTGTCCAACATAGTTGCAGCCAAAAACTCCGGACCATCAAAAATAAACACCTAATGAATCAAAATAAAAGCACATCCCTAAAATTACAAATAATATAGTTAAATCATCTCATAAAAAAAATCAGGATTTCAAAGCATTCAAAATTTAAAATCAAACACAATAATGGTTTACTTCAAAATTTAAATTTAAAATAATGATTGACTTCAAAATTTAAAATTTAAAATCTGAAAATCAAATCACTAATATCCAATCCCGTAAATCAAGCAAACTTATTAGGAAAGTCTAACCTTTCAAATTTAAATTCAATTTACAGATTCGAAATTTAAAATCAAACACATTAATGGAAAACTTTCAAATTTAAATTTTAAATAATGATTGCTTTCAAAATTTAAAATTTAAAAATCAAATCACTAAGGAAACATACCAAAAATATAGGATCATATTCCTCAATCAACTTTAACAACGAATGAGAGTTGTTTTTAGGATCCATAACTGCAAAGGAAGTAACCATTGTTTTAAAAAATATATAATGGTAATATATTTATAGAAACAAAGTCTATTTACAGAAACCGAATCATAATTCCGAATACAAAAATAATCTTTAACAACAGTAATCTGTTTATAGAAACAAAAACAACTTTAAAATTGAAATCAAAGGCATCTTTAAAGAATTAACAACTAACTAAATACAAAAATTATAACTCAATGACTCACGATAAATCATCATCACTAATTTTAAGACATTGACATATGGAAGTTGTTCTCCCCACAATAAGGTTGCAAAATCATATGGTATTTCCTATCAATCAAAACAAAAAAACATATAAGTTGCAATAACTTATTGTGTGCACAAAACTGAAAACTTAAGAAACATACAAAAAATATAGGATCATAGTTCTCAATCAATTTTAACAATGAAGGAGCGTTGTTTTCATGATCCATAACTGCAATGGAAGTAACCACTGTTTAAAAAAAATATAACGGTAATCTATTTATAGAAATAAAGTCTATTTACATAAACCGAATCATAATTTCGAATACAAAAATCATCTTTAACAACACTAATCTATTTATAGAAACAAAAACAACTTTAAAAAGAAATTAAAGACATCTTTAAAGAATTAACAATTAACTAAGTACAAAAATCATAACTAAATACAAAAAATTATAACTCACAAAACAAACCATAAGAACTTCAAAAGATAATCACATAAAATTTCAAATTAACACCTAAAGACAAAAATAAAAAAGAAAGACTATACATATCAAAAAACAAACAACACCAACAAAACTGAACTAACCTGTTTTTGGTCGACGAACAATTCGAAAAATATAGGATCATAGTCCTCAATCGACTTTAATAACGTAGGAGCATTGTTTTCATTATCCATAACTGCAAAGGAAGTAACCATTGTTTAAAAAAAAAATATAACGGTAATCTATTTATAGAAACAAAGTCTATTTACAGAAACCGAATCATAATTTCGAATACAAAAATCATCTTTAACAACACTAATCTATTTATAGAAACAAAAACAGATTTAAAAAGAAATTAAAGACATCTTTAAAAAATTAAAAACTAATTAAATACAAAAATTATAACTAAAATACAAAAAAATATAACTCACAAAACAGTGCAAGATATACCTTTTCTTCAACTTCTCATAGGAACCCATTCAATAGTTCCTTGTAGGGGAAGGAGTCTGAAAGAAGCTCTTCACCTAAAATTACAAAACACAAAAAGTTTGTGAGATATGCAACTCGAGTACAAAAACAATAGTCAAAGACTCGAAGCATCCCTAAAATTACAAATAATATGGTCAAAGCATCTCATAAAAAAACATCAAGATTTCAAAGCATACAAAATTTAAAATCAAACACAATAATGGTTTACTTCAAAATTTAAATTTAAAATAATGATTGACTTTAAAATTTAAAATTTAAAATCTGAAAATCAAATCACTAATATCCAATCCCGTAAATCAAGCAAACTGATTAGGAAAATCTAACCTTTCAAATTTAAATTCAATTTACAGATTCGAAATTTAAAATGAAACACATTAATGGAAAACTTTTAAATTTAAAATTTAAATAGAAACCTTAATTCCGGAAAAATTATCATACTAAAAATAAATCACTAAAATTTAAATTTGAGGTTTCAAAAAAAAATCATTAACAAAATTTAAAATTGCTCAAAAATATAAATTTAAAATTTGAATTCCGGAAATAGAAACCCTAATTCCAGAAAATAATCATACTAAAAATAATTCACTAACGAAATTTAAAATTGATCAAAATTTTAAATTTAAAATTTAAATTCCGGAAATATAAATAGAAACCTTAAAATTTTAAATTTGAGGTTTCAGAAAACGTAACATCATTTATTTATAGAAACAGAAACCTTAATTCCGCAAAATTATCATACTAAAAATAAATCACTAACGAAATTTAAAATTGCTCAAAATTTTAAATTTAAAATTTAAATTAGAAACCTCAAAATTTAAAATTTAAATTTGAATTCTGAAAATTATATCACTAACATCCAATGCCATAAATTATCATACTAAATATAAATCACCATTTATTTGCTATAAGTTTAAAACAAAATAAAAAAAAAAGATAAATATCAGTTTACTTAAAATATGATTAGTAATTAGAATACACATAAACGTACCAAAAATATCGGGTCATCTTCATCAATAAGCTTTAAAAATGAAGGACTGTTGTGCAAGGGATGCATATCTGAAAAATATATATGAAGGTTTTTAAAAAAATGAAACGGTAAAGTATTTATAGAAAACCAATCAATATTCCTAAATCAACAATCAATAAGCTTTAAAAGATAATTTAATCAATTGAGAAACTTCCAAATTCAAAAATAAAAACAAACGGTTTAAAAAAAATAAAAAATATTTATTTTTTAGAACCAAAATCAATATTCCGAAGACAAAAACATTATACCGGATGAAAAAATATCAGACCACTGTAAATCTTCATCAACACAATCAAAACACATCAGACACAATCAAAACATATCATCATCAACAACAAACTAAAAGACTGTAAATAAAAATATGAGTAACATGAGAACAAAATCAAAACATCAACAAAATAATCATTTCATATGATTGGAATCGGATAATGCAAAATCATCATCAACAAACAACCAACAAACAACGAAAAAAAAAAGAAATACCGAACAGAAAGGATAAAATCAAACCTACACAAACTTAAAAAAAAAACAACTATAACATTTAACTAACCTCTGTTGTTTCACGAATGATCGGAGTCCGATTTTATCCAAGATTTAGGGTTCCACATGAAAAACAAAATCAACAAAAATCAGTAACTTTGATATATGTAGATGATGATAATAATACCTCTGATCTTGATTTTGTTTGCAAAAAAAAAAAAAAAAATATAGAAAGATAAATGTTCAATCGCTAGATTAAAGATACACAATAGATAAACAACATACCTTCAATTTTTATGATCAGATCTACAAAGTTTAGGACAAAGAAGAAGTTAATAGCATTCGACACAATCTTTATAAAATCAAGTTTCTATAGAATTGAATAACATAAATAAAGTAGATTTAGGATCGATTGTGTAGATTATAACCGTAAAACAAAGAAATCAGAAACAATAAAATCAAAAACATAGAAACATACCTTTGATTGGTTAATAGGATTGATTTGTGTGAAGAAGATGATGTTGCAGAGATTTGGCTATGGTTTAGAATTGATGATCTTGGTGGTGGTGATAGGAGAGAGGATGCAACTTAGTTTTTTAGGGTTTGTAAAGTGTGTGCAAGAAGAATGAGAAAAAAAGGAAATATATACTATGACCCGAATTCGAAAAACCCGACCCAACTCAATTCGGATCCCGCCTTTTTTCCTTGGAATCGTGATTGTACAAAGCAAATTGGGATTTCCCTCCTAAACCAAATTGCCACATCAGCCTAGATGGCCAAAGACAAAGGACACATAGCCCAAATCCATCTCATTTATATATATATATATAGATTAGTAGAAAATAGGTAAGGTGGCATTATTGTAAATAAGGGGAAATCCCTTATAACCTTGTGCCTATAAATAGGAGCCTTAGGGTTTCATTTAGGGACTTTTGGCTCATTTGGAGATTTAGGGATCTAATCTTAGAGAGAGAAAGTCTAGAGAGAGAAAGTCTCTCTACGTGATTCACGGTTTTGTACACGACATCATATCAATAGAATCACGTCATTAGTACGTTCTCGTGTGTTCGGTCACGCACGTTCACGGATTCCGCACGCATCGATTCGGAGCGAAAACCGGACCTACAATTGGTATCAGAGCAGGTGCTCGGTTGCGAAGATCAAACGCACAGATTTGTACAAGTTTTAATCAGATTCAGAGCCAAAATCATTCAGATTTGTCAAAATTCTTCTTATTTTTCTTGTTCTTCACGTTTTTAACTGAATTTTGACAAATTGAACAGGTTTCTACGGTTGAAAATTGCTGATTTTCGGATATGTTGTGCGAAACTATCAGATCTACAAGCATACAAATTTTCAGATCTAAATTCCAAGCCGTTTGAGAGAAATCTGAAATTTTGTGTTCGAAAAAGTTGTTCAACATATTCACTGTTGATGTTGAAGATGGATGTCAGCCAATCGGCTAGCCCAGCCGATCGGCTAGCCCAACCGATCGGCCGGCATCTCTAACTGTTTCAAGACAACATTGTTAATAGCATTTAAAAAACATTGACTTTGTTGACCCTAGCCTATCGAACAACATTTAATGAGTTGACCTGGTTGACCTAGCCGAACGGCTAGCACACTAGCCAAACAGCCAGCTACTCTTGTTCATTCCACCGTCTTTTGCATCCAATCGGCTAACAACATTTATCATTAAAGTCAACATATTCAGTAAATCACGTGAAGTATCAGTTAATACAAACAGTTTGCATGAGATATTGCGTGTGTCATCACCGTTCAAGAGGTCCAATAGGATTAAATTTGAAGTGATTCATCATAGAATTCTTGTCGGCCATTAACAATTGCATTAATTCTTGCATGTGATCATGACAACTAAACTGATAAGTAACATCTAAGAAAGTGCACGTGATTGAATCTTTGAGGTCCATGTGATGTTAATATTTTTGGTCGAATAAGTGTTAGACATTAATTCTGAAGTTTGCATTAATATTTGATATTTGTTAGACATTGAAGTCAACATTGCAGTTTAAGTGCCAACCTATTGATCAAGTTTTGTCGTGTAGTGATTGTTTGTGTAGTGTCTTCATTCGGTTAGTATAACCGATCGGCTGGGAAACTTGATCGGCTAGCATAGTGTTGTCTCAATCGAGTAGTTCACTTGATCGGCTGGCATAGCTGATCGAACAACAGTCTTAGGTGAAACTTGGATCGGATGGCGTAGCCGATCGAACAACAGTCTTAGGTGAAACTTGGATCGGCTGGCGTAGCCGATCGAACAGCAGTCTTAGGTGTCACTTGATCGGCTGGTGTAACCGATCGAACAGCAGCATTTAATGTCACTTGATCGGCTGGTGTAGCCGATCGAACAACAACTCCTGTTCGATTCACCGCCTTATTAAACCAATCGATCAGCAAGTCATGTTATAACACATCATTCATTTTACCACTTTTAGTCAACATAAATCAGGTTTAATCAGACAACTTTAACATTGAATCATTGATCATATATCGTTGCATGTGAAAGTGTACATTGGAGGTCCAATGAGAGGATGATTTGAGTGTATAATGGTTGGATGCTTTTGAGATTGCATGTGAGCTTTAATATCATTTAGTGCCGAAAATCAGAATCTGTGAAATATAATAAGCTTGAAAGTCAATGATGTATGACATTGCTTGCATGATCATTTGATAAATTGTCGGCATTTTAATACAAAAGGTCCAATAGGAATTAAGTAATGAAGTTTGATTGCATGTGAAAGATTAATTGTCGGCACAACATTTAATAAACAACATCTCACAAATCTCGATCCAATCAACAAGATTGTCAGAATCATTAATAACATCACAAGAATTTGAAGTCTTCGGCACATGTGAAAAAGAGGAGCGGCCAATTGCATGTCTAGTAGTGTGAGGTCTAATCAGAATTTAGTTGAAAAATTAAAGTGTGGTGAGATCATTAAGTGTGTTGTCAGCCCAAGTAATTCAACGGCCCAAGTTTCAACATTAATAAGCTTTCGGCCCAAGATCCATTAAGTGTTTAAAGTCCAATCAAAAGCTTATGAACAATTAATCTTGTCGGCCCATGTGATGTCTTCAGAAACAATTATTTAACTTAATAGGCCATTTATAATATTTCATCAGATTTGCATATCTTCGGCCCATTGTGTTGTTGTAAGTCCGTTTAAACTGATCATTTGCTTGTATGATTGTTCGCAGGTGATTCGAGGCAATTTACAAGATGCAAATACCAGTGCAAATATCAAAGACATTGAAATTTTGTGGACTTTGAACTTAAATAGAAATTTTAATCAAGTCACTTAACAAAGAAATTGGGATCAAAATGTTTGATGAACAGGAAAACAAGAATCTTGAAAATTTAAATAATTGGCCTAGTGAATCTTGGTATGAAAGGAGAAATGATAAGAATGTTTATGTTAAAAGATTCGAAAATTTCTTGTGTATGAAGAATGAATCATTGGAGAAGCTGGATAAACGGTTTGATGAGTTAATTAACAAGTTGGATAGATGTGAGATAAGGTTTTCAAATGATGAAAAAATTTCAAAATTTGCAGATGCATTACCTTTGGAATGGAATAAATTCTTGAGTGAACTGAAAAGGGATTCTAGTTTCTCATACTATGGTTTAAGAGATTTCATCAATAAACTTAAACTAGACAAGCTTGATAAAGACAAAAGAAAAGAGAAGTTGATGAATGAAATAAAAGAGGATTTAGAAAAAATCAATTTGGATGTGATTATTGAAATAAGGAAAAGAATCTCTGTGTGTCTTGCTGCAAAAAATGTCATGAAATATGATATTAAGAGAGGTTGCTATATAGATGAAAAGGCAAACCCTCTTAATTTTGTTAAAATTGTCTGTGCAGGAACATACAAGATGGAAACAAAGAAAGAAGCTGTTGATGGAGAGATGAATGGAAAATGCTCAAAATGCGAAAAATCTGCAGCAGACAATGTTAAATTCTTGAAGGATGTGGAGAGTTTAACATTGGAAATCAAAAGCTTGAAGGATGAGAAAGAATCTGATAATAAACAGATTCTTGAAATGCGAGAAATTTGTGAGAAATTGAAGTCTGAAAATGTCAAACTGTTGAGTGGTGTGAACAGTTTGACATCAGAAAACAAAATTTTGAAAAAAAAATTGAAAGTTTTGAAAATGAAAAATTAAAAATTGAAAAAGAATTTCAAAGTCAAATAAAGATTCTTGAAGATAGGAGATCTGTTTTTTAGCAAGAACAATATTGAAAAGCAAAAGGTAATAAATTCCCATCGTCAGACGATTATTCGACTTGAAAAGGAAGCTGAATGTGCTCGAAATAAAATTGACGAGCTTGAAAAGAAATTGAAAGGTTTAGTAATTTCTTCAGAATTATTGAATTATCCTTGTCTAAAACCGATCAATTCAGTTCCAATAGGTGACAATGTCACAAATTTTGACAAAGTCAAAATTGAAGATTGTGATGACAAATCTGATGATGAAAAAGAAAAGGAAGAAAAAAGAAAAACATTTTTGAAATTAAATGAAATGTTTAAAAATATTGTTTTACATTCTACTGAGAAAGGTGAATGCTCAACGCAAAAACCTGTAAGGAAGAATGTGGAACAGAAACAAAAAGACAATAAATCGAAAAATTTTCATAAAGAAAATAAAAGCTCATCAGATCAATCATCCAATCACAATAAAAAATCACAAAAATTTAAAAATCAAAACTAAAAAATAGTTGGTAACCAGTGGTGCAGGTTTGACCACAGTGCTCAAAAGTCAAATCAAGCTTATAGGAAAAGATGGAATGAAGATTCTTCAGAGATAAATCTTTGTGATGATAGAAAAAGGAGAAGTCATGATTACCACAAGGCAAATCAATGTTATGATCTAAGTGTGTGGTATGAAAATGGTGTACGATATGAAAGTGAAAAGAGGTATGATAACAGAGTGTGTTACTCTTGTGGCTATCAAGGACACATTGCTGTTAAATGCCAAAGTCAGTGGTTTGAGACGAGAAGATGCTTTGAATGCCAAATCAAAGGTCATATTGCCAGAGATTGCCCAATGAGATCAAAGGAAAGCTCGAGGGCTAAATCTCAGAAAATGGAAAAGAAATCAATCAATGTCAAGCCCAAAGAACAGAAAGTTGAAGAAAAGAAAGTAAAGCTTTCACAAGGGCAGAAAGACAAACTGAGGAAGAAAAGGAAGAAGGCGAGAGAGTATCTGGAAAGGATTTTGTCCTCGGATACAACAAGAAAATCAGAAAAGAGTTCTGATAATCCAGTTTGCTCATCAAAGACTGACAAATCAAGCAAACTGAGTTCATCAGATACAAATCTGAGGACAGACAGGTTAAAAAAGAAAGGAAAAATTCCTGGCGATGAATTTGTTTCTTTGGAAGCAAAGGAGCCACGTGTTGACGATGAATCTGACTCATCAAAGTCAGACAAGCCACATTCAGGCAATGATTCTGGTTCGTCAAAACCAGAAGAGCCAAGTTTTGAGGTAAAATTGTCAAAATCACCCAAGGCTGGTCAGGCTTGGGTGAATCTGTTTAAATGAAAAACTTGACTTGCCGGAACTCCCAGGTTGGTAAGTGAGGAGTAGGAATCGGCATCTTTCTTGAGAAATTCACAGGTTGGTAACTGTGATATTTCGAATTACAAAAGCCCAATCAAGGACATTAAGTTGTACTTGATTTCTCTTTCCGTCAAGTGATTAAAGGAAAACAAAGTGATGAAAGAACCCCGAGTTTGTGAAAAGACAAACAAAACTTATTTTCCGGAAAAACCATTTTGATTAAAACAAACTTAAATGTTTTGAGATCATAATGGGAAAATAGTTTGTTGACAGGGGGAATTCTGATTGTTTATGCCAAGTGGATGGCGAATTGAGGCAATTCTCATCAGTTTGTCATGTTATTTGTACAGTCTATTGTTTTCAAATTTTCCCGGAAAATCAAAATTGAAATATATTTTGATTTTAGGGGGAGTAAGAAAATTTTTAGAAATTTTGAAAATTTGAAAAATACAAAAACATGATAAAACCAGAAAAAGCCAAAAACATTAAAAAAAATTCAAAATGAGTTTTGTTGAGAAAAGAGGAAATGATAGTAAATCAGTGGACTATCACAGCATGCTAAAGAAATGAAATGTCAAATGTAATAAACGATCTCACTAATGATGTGACGATAGGCTCAGCTAGACTAGTAGATTTGCGATAACGATACAAACTAAATGAAAAGGCCTAGTTCTAGTGGAAAACATGGTTGAAAGCATAGTACTTAGTTTTTGTCCTTCGTGATTGTGTACCTACTTAGTAATCGCTGAATGCTAAAAGAGCATAAAAACCGGTTAGTTTGTGAACTTTCACAACTGGCTGAAAAAGTCGCTGTGGTTGTGCATTTTATTTTGCAAATATTTAAACTTGTTTTATTTCTATATTTTGTTTAAGCATTGTACATCCTCTGCGTATACGTGAGTATCGACCTGGATGTTATTGCCTAAACGTTCTGCTTTATTTTCTTTGGTGTTTCGTTTAAGCTTTGGATCACTTCTGCGTATACGGAAGTATCGACCTGGTGGTTAAAGCCTAAACAACTTCAACTTGTTTTATTTTCTTATTTTGTTTAAACATTGGACTTTCTCTGCGTATACGGAAGTATCGACCTGATTGTTAATGTTTAAACATTCTGCTTTATTTTCGCACATATCACAGTTGATGAAAGTTTAAAGGCATTACTTGAGTTAGTGTATTGCATGATGAGGGGATATGCTGAGATTGTGGGGTCCATAAGAATTTAGTGCAAAATTAATATACCTTAACATATCGGTAAGCATTTCGAAAGCTTTTAGATTGAGCTTAAGAGGACAACTATATCGTCAGTCAATGTGAATCGTTTAGAACTTAAAATGATTAAAGCTTAACGGTGCTAGTGATTTGTCTCAAAATCTGATATGATCCTCTTACACAAACTCACAAAAATATTATCTGTATATATTTCTTTACTGCATTTCTCTAAAAACAAAAATCCAAAAAGATTTTCGGAGTGTTTTAGCATAAAATTTTGAAAAATTCAAAAAGATTTTCGGAGTGTTTTAGCATAAAATTTTGAAAAATTCAAAAAGATTTTCGACAAACTGATGTTGAAGAGCTGAAATTCAAAATTCGAGTGCTAAACATGATGAACAGGATTGGGAGAATATGTTGAAAACTTTGAATGTTATATACAAATGTTTTGAAAGATTGTGTGGATAGTTAATCAAGGTCATTCATTTGAACTTGATGTAACTTTACAGATTAATGAATGAATGATTTCTACCAGTAAGTTTCTTAAATTTAAGTGTTATAAATTTGTGAAACTTTTGCTGAGGTAGAGGATGTGCAGGTTAACCAGGTTTCAAATCCTGAGCAGATGCAGAACAAAGCTAGGAATTGATCCTGAACTTGTGAATCAGTGAAAGCCAGACTACGATCCTGACAGCTGAGTCTAAGGGGGAGTCTGAAGACGAGCTCAACGCAAACGGAAGCGTGGATTTAAAGAGCCAGATAATTATCTTGGAGGAGCTTGTATCCGGAAAGCCAGGTGTCGATCCCAAAAGCACGGAAGCTTGAGGAAAGGGGGAGCCTGAAGAAAAGGAGTCTAAGCGAGAGGGGGAGCAACTGAAGTCGAAGACAGATCCACGGGGATTCTGTTCGAGAAAGAGGGAGTCTATGGTTGCTGATACCGTCAAACCTTCAAGAAGACTCAGAGAGAGAAAGAGAAAGACAAGTTGCTACGAGTTTGACTACGGATTGACTGCGGCAATATCCAAGGGGGAGTCTGTTAGTGCAGTAATGTCTATCGCCTCCGTCAATGCGAACCGTAGCTGAAATAGAAGTAAAATAGGCTTTATGTTGTAATTAGTAGAAGAATAGGCAAGGTGGCATTATTGTAAATAAGGGGAAATCCCTTATAACCTTGTGCCTATAAATAGGAGCCTTAGGGTTTCATTTAGGGACTTTTGGCTCATTTGGAGATTTAGGGATCTAATCTTAGAGAGAGAAAGTCTAGAGAGAGAAAGTCTCTCTACGTGATTCACGGTTTTGTACACGACATCATATCAATAGAATCACGTCATTAGTACGTTCTCGTGTGTTCGGTCACGCACGTTCACGTATTCCGCACGTCGAACGTGTCGTCACGCAATCGATTCGGAGCGAAAACCGGACCTACAAATCATTAAAGCAACGAACTTGAACACTTTTCACTAATTCCCCGTGGATTCGACACCCTACTTACTCTTTACTAGTAAATGTGATTAGGATACTTTTAATCATATTTTTGACCGACCTTACGACATCGATCAGAACACATGTCAGTAATCCGCCATATATGAGGATAAGACGTTTTAGTGGATTCCCACCCAACATTTGTGAGATATGTTTGTGTGGGGTTGCTTCCAATGGGGACTCTTCGATAATCCATTAAGCAAAGGATAAGATTTTGATGAGATTCCCGTTCAAACTTTGCTATGGTGGTCCATTTATCGATGGATGTCCTTTGATGATTTCTGAGTAAGTTTGTCTATAAATTAACATGTTAAAAATCAAAATTTTAAATATTTTTTTAGAAGTTTTTGCATATAAATACACGTAGAAGCCATTTTAGTAAAAATTTCAAAAACTAAAAGCATTAAAACAAAATCTTAAAAAACAACAAAAAAGGTAATTTTTTTACAAAAATGTTTTTTTTTCTAGAATAGTTCGACACATTTTTATATGCGAAAGCTCCGTTTTTTTTAAAGATAACTTTTAGCATTTTATATTGAATTTTAAGATATATTTAACATGTTAAATACATTGTTCCTCGGTTCCCTAATTTTTAGTGTTTCCAATTGAACCTCACACTACACACACACAGATATATATATATATATATATATATATATATATATATATATATATATATATATATATATATGGCAAGGATAAATCGAAAACCCACTTGAGTTGAGAAAACTCAAGAAACTCAATATCTAAAATTGATTAGAAGAGATGGATGGTTGTGATGTGTTTGGATATTATCTCTCTTACTTTTTGTTATATTAATCACTAAATAGTACATGTAAGGGTAAAATGGGGATTGAGTGTTAGAAATATGTTCTTGGGAGAATGCAACTGCATCTCTGACTTCTTTTGATGTAACACATAATTCAAATTACATATTAAAAAAAAGAAAAGAAAAAAGTGTCAACTTCATCTGACTTCCTTTGATGAATTCATTTTTCAATATGTCATCATGACAAATCCCTCCTTTCTCGTGCATCTTTTTATTATTAAAAAAACACTAAAATATGTATATCATTAAAGTTCCATTAATGAAATGCTGGCTTTTTTGTTAATTCATATATATATTAACGAAAAAAATGTCAACTTATTCATAAAGGTTACATTCTATAAAATGAGCAATAACTATTACATTATATGTAACATTTTAAAAAAAAGTATAAAAAATAATGTTACATTTTCTGTATAATTTCAAAAAATGTAAACACCCAGTAAACAAGAAAAATGCTTGTTTTTTTACCATTTAAATGATATCCACATACATAAAAGTGTAACGCGTTTTCTTTTCTTTCTCGTCCGACATAAAGTGTTATATTACATCATATTGTTACAAAAGTCGTCTTTCTACTAAAAGATGTTACATGTTGGTACGTACACTACAATTTTTACATGATCAATTTTACGTCACATATGTAACACCTTTTTTGTAACATAAAAAAATGTAACACTTTGTTTCTGTGACATGCACTTTATTTTTACCATAATCTGGAAAAAAAAATTGACAACACACTTTATTTTTACAATAATCTAAAAAAGTGTAACAATGCACTTTATTTTCTGTAACGGGTATTATTTTTGTAACACAAAAAAAATGTAACATGCATTTTTGCTTTGATTGATTGTTACATTTCTTACACAAAAAAATGTAACAACACATTTTGTTTCTGTAATAGTCACTTTATTTTGACAATAATCTTGAAAAAAAGTGTAAAAATGCACTTTTCTTCAGTAACATGCATAATTTATGTAACACGAAAAAATGTAACATGCATTTTTTCTTTGATTGTTACATTTCGTAACTAAGACACAAAAGAATTGTTATGAGAATTGTTACATCAAAAATAAACTTCATTAACAATAATCCAACATAAGTAATGTAACTAGTAGAGGAGGGTTCAAATGAGAAGAATTTTTTTGTAAGAAGAAAAAAGAAGAACTTTCAACCAATAAGAATGCTTCATTTGACTTCATTTAATATTTGTATTTAATTTTAATATAAGGGTATATTGGTAAACTTACATAAACCATTAATTTGTATTCTTCTCCTTTAATAACTAGCTAAATTAAATTTGTAACTCTTTTTCAAAATATATACTTTTTCCAAATTAAAAAAAAAACTTAATTTAAAGTGTAGAATAAATTACTAGTTGTGTAGGATAAATTTTGAGTTGTGTAGGATATATTTCGAGGTGTGTAGGATAAATTTCGACTGTGTAGGATAAAATTCTATAATGTGTAGGGTATATGTAGGAAAATTTTTGATATGTGTAGGTTTTATAGATTATATGTAGGATAATTATTAATTAATTTACTAATTAATTAAAGAGAGAAAAATTAATTATATGAGTTATAAATGAAATAGCATTTTACTAATATGTCCTTTCTTCTTTTTCTTCTCACATTAAATTTCTTCTCAAATGAACTTTCCCCTGTAACTAGTAATGTTACAAAATGTATATAAAAATATAACTTCATTAACAAGAATCCAACAACAATAGATTTTTTTAGATTTAATCATAAAATCAGTAATAAAAAAAACCACATATCCAGAAAACAAGAACTTAATAACATTCATCTTCTTAAACAAAAAAATAAAAAAAAATTGCAGATCTACAAAACACAAAAAAATGAAGATCTACAAAACATAAATTGCAAATCTGAATATTACAAAAAAAGTTGGAGATCTACAAAACACAAAAAAACGAAGATCTACAAAACACAAAAAAATGAAGATCTACAAAAACACAAACATACTTATGGATCTGGAGGATCTTTTAGATCTGGAACATCATGTTCAACATCAAACATCTTTGGATCATCTTCAACATCTTCAACATCATCTTCAACATCGGATTTGTTGACCACCGTCGGATCTTGAAACCACTATCGGATCTATTAAACATTGCTGGATCATGACTCTCACACACTGGATACGGTAACCACCGCTGCGATGGTGGTGGTGGTCGGTATTGTTTTTAATCTTGAACAAACTTTTGGTGGTGGTGGGTGTTTTTTTAAACTGGAACAAAAGCCATTTATGAAGCTTGATGTAAATTTGGTTGAGATGAGAGAGAGATAAATTTTGTCAAAATGATGATGATGGAGGTGACACATTGTTTTATTGAGCATGTTGAATTCATTAAATGGGATTAAAAATATAGGGTCATTTGTCAACGTACTATACATAAAAAGGTGTCAGACACCAATTTTTAAATTGTTACATTAATTGGTGGTTGATGGTAAATTTCCAGATTTACCTTTAAGTTATCTTTTTCAAAAAACACGTGGAAGCTTATTGTCCACATATTTAGGTTTCTTGGGTTTTCTCATCTAGAGTGGGTTTTCTCATTATAATTAGCATATATATATATAGGATAATGCTAGATAAAAAACCCTAAAATTCTTAGAAAACTTTGGAAACCCAAATGGGAACCCATTTTTACCCAACCTCCCGACATTTTTTTTTTTTGAAAAAAATTACACATGTAATATACATGTTTTAGAGTGTTTTGGGCCAAAAAAAACAAAAAAGCGCCGAAGGGATTTTTTTTAAAAAAATAAACAAATTTCAGCTCCTAACACGTGTTAAGCAAAAAAAAAACAGAATTTCGCTGAAAATTGCTGAAACTTGTTTTTTTTTTTTAAAAATATTCCTTCGGCGCTTTTTTGATTTTTTTGGCCCAAAAGTCTTAAAAACATGTATATTACATGTGTTATTTTTTTCAAAAAAAAAATGTCGGGAGCTTGGGTTTTCTCGGGTTTTTTTTATATATATAGGGTTTTCTATCTAGCCATACCCTATATATATATATATATAGGGTAAGGTTAATGCGAGAACCACCTTTATTGCGAGAACCGCGAGAACCAATTTGAACACAACCTAAAATAGCTAAAACCAACCTAAACCCCCCCCCCCCCCCCCAAAAAAAAAAAAATCAAAAAAACACACAAATTTTTTTTGAATATTTTTTACATTAAAATCGCTACTTTTAGTAGCAAAAAAATTTAAAAATTTTTTTTGGCTACTAAATGTAGCGATTTTTTAATTGAAAATGCTAGAATTTTTTGTTGTTGTGTTTTTGAGCTATTTTTAGGTATTTTTTGTTGTGTTCACATTGGTTCTCGCGGATCTCGCAATAAAGAGTGGTTCCTAAGGGATCCTTCTCCTATATATATATATATATATATATATATAGAGAGAGAGAGAGAGAGAGAGAGAGAGAAAGTATAATGTACTTCAGGGCTTAACCTACATTAACATACATGACAAAAAATATAACGTGCGTTATTATCATAGAACGTGCGTGATTATAGTCCCATGCGTGATTATGTGGTCCCATGCGTGATTATGTGGTCCCATGCGTGATTATACCCCTGATCCAACGGTTACCATTGTCTCCTACGTGATGTATGATAAGGCTTTTTGTATGTTAACCTTACTCTCTCTCTCTCTCTCTATATATATATATATATATATATATATATATATATATATATATATGGGTTAGATTCATTTGAGAACAACCCCTTTCACTATGAATACTAGTGAACTATCCTTGCCCTTGATTATAAATATATAAGTGTAAATCAATTGCCATGATTTGTTCATATAGTTCACAAATACACTAATATTCACTCTAGAACTCCACCCTTATATATACATACTAGGCTATAGACCCGCGTATTACACGGACTGTTTGTATATATGTATATATTATAAATCTACAAATACATCATAGAACTGAAGTTACATTTTATATATGATAGTGGAAACAATCAATATATTAGAGTCGTATTTTATCGAAAAGATTCAACTGAGTAACATGTTCATTTAAAAAAAAACTGAAATGACCAAATGTGACAAGAGTATTTGAATGTTATCGTTTTATTAAAAAGAAATCCTATGTCGTACCTTTGATAATATGTTTTCGTTAGTCATTAACAATACATCAAATATTACAAAATGTCTATGTATAAAAGAAATAGTATGCACAAAAGTTGTTGAAACGTTGGCCTAACATGACTCATATCCTTTTGACCCGTAAAAAAACACCTGTTTTAGCATGAATCTGTTATAGCCTGAAAAGAATGATAAATAAGATTCAAACACTTTCCAGTAAAAGAGAAACAAAATCCTATTATAAGTATGTGACTGAACTGAGTAGTTTATAGTATTCACCTCAAGCATAAATTATTGTAAAATACAATAATAAATCTGAAACCACAACTAATATGTGGAATAAAAAAATTATAGATCATATGAAAAAACTTAAGCATAATTATTCATTTTAAAAAGTATTAAAATCATATGTTTTAAAATTATAGATAACAGGCGTTAAAAGAAAAGTTGAAGTATTCTTTTAATAAAAACTTTAAGTATTTTATTTTAATTATCAATCTTGAATTTTAATTAATATAAATATCAATAGCATAATATTATTAATAATAATCATTAATTAGAATTAGATATTTATTAAATAATATTATTAATGATTAATGATTTGTATAAGAAAATGCCATGTGGCATTAGTTGAAATTTTGAATAAGAAAATGCCATGTGGCATTTGTTAGAGTTTTTTATTAGATTTAGATATTAACAAATAGGGATTCAAACAGGAACCACCCCCAAATTTAAGAACCCATTTTTTAGGTACCAGTTTAGCTTCAAGCATATATTTGATTTGAGGAAAGGCTGGGATTACTAAGAACACATGGAAACCAAAATTAGAATGAAAGAGAACCTTGATTCAAAGTTACATGAAAACAAATGAATAGAAACCCGTTCGAAGAGAAGAAGCTGAAAAATACCACAAAACAAAAATCAAACAAGAACAATTAAATTAAAATTGTATATTCTGTAAGAACATTGGACACATAAAAACCACAGGAATACAAAGGGAACAATAACAATAAAGATAAAAAAAAAAAAAAAAAAAACACGGAACAGAGGAAGTTAATTACAACACAGGTATAGTATGATTGAGAGAATAAGAGAGTGGTGCATGCAATAATACACACACTATAAGATATCATTAGTAACACATGTAATATATGTAGCAATGCATATAGTATACTAAGACTTCGATCAAAAACACGACGCATTTATCCCATATGAGTTGCGTTGATTTGTGTTTTATGTACCTAAAAAAACATAAAACTTACTTGTCCATAGCTTGTTTTTAATTTTGTACCGTTTACTTACTTATACGTAGATAATATAACCTATGTACACATGTTTAGGTTATATAAGAACGTTTTATTTTATTTAATGTTTTTAAAAGGGCAAATATTAATTAGATTTATAGCATTTGTTTTTTATTTTTAAAATTTTAAAATTGCAAAAATGAATTAGTATCATATTCTACCTAGAAAAAGTTGAAGTAGTTACCACTTAATTAATTAGCAATGAGCAAAAATGCAATCTAAGATCATAATTTTATTAAATGAAATATCATATTTGTTTTTAGACAACTCAAAAGAAATTGTTCTATTCTATTAGCATGTGATAAGAAAATTAATATCAGTAAGGAAAAGAAAGGAACATGAGGTTTCCACAGATTGCTCCTAGAATTTTCCAAGCAAGCAAAGGGAACAATCTCCAAAAAGCATGAATTTCAATATAATTTATTCTTGCACATATAAATGAGATCTGAACAAGATCCAAGTTTCAGTGGCCCAATTATATATAGAATGTCTCCATCCATCTTAAAATATAAGTTTTCATTCTCAATTGAGGAACTGAATGTCCATATATGGGTTTCATTTGTATTTTAAGAATATCATAAGCCCATAATTTAAATCAAACACAAGAGGTATTACAAAAAAGTATATATGTGCACAGAAAAATACATGTCTTAAATACACAAAAGATTGGGTAATAATAGTAATATACTTTAAAATATTTTTGTAGCACCATCTGATTCAGTATTACCAACTAGAAATTTTGAAATAATGAGATTAAAATTAGGAGAATGAAATTCCTTCAACTGCAAATATTTGTACAGATTACAGAAACAGTTAAATGACTTGACACACATCAACTTCTTAAACTAATCAATCAGAAATGCTAAATAGAACGGAAAAAAACCTTAAAAAAAAAAAAAAAGAAAAAAAAAGACCTTCACCTGCAGTAGTGATAAAATGCATGAACCCTTAAAAAATCACTCCTGATTAGTTCATTTACGCCGATTGCTTCCTGCAAAAAAATAAAAATAAATAAATAAATAAAATTACAGGAATCGGTTAAATAGGTCATCTTACAATAAACTAAACTTCTGCATCTCACACTTCCATAAAGAATGTTTTTGTTTGTAACCAGAAATCATGATTCAATTGTAGGCTAGAATAGATTTTTAACAAATTGTTAGAATAGAAATTCATATAAACCAACATATTGTTCTACATATAAGACTAGTTATTAATTAACTTATACATAATTATTGTTATAACTTTAGAAATGCATGCAGACTAACCTGTGGAATTGTGACTGTAAAAAGCCGGTTTGATCTTTGCTTCATCAATGGTTTCTAACCCTCCAAGATTCTTGTTGTCACTTTTCCCATTTTGGCTTTTTCGAAGTCCAAACTTCTCTCTCCACCATCCTGTTGAGATCTTATTGTTGATGAACATGTCATCATCATCATTAGCAAGCAGCTCATCTCTGAGTGTCACCACCTTCTCCTTCAATGGTGGAAGTTTTCCTTTGAAGAAGACTTCATCTGCAGAATTTGATGAAAAAGTGGGAATCGAAAACTCGAAATCAGAAGACACAGGAGCTTCTGTGTAAGTGTTGTCATGGTGATTTGAATCAATAAAATCATTTGAGAAAGAGATTCTTGGGTCCATGAAGCCTCCTTGCTTTTCACTGTTTACTTGCGCGTTTTAAGCACGCCATTGTTTTTTTATTGGTGTTCAGAACACACTGATTTTTTTTGGTTTGAATGATTTAGAGGTTGTGTGGGTGGCCTAGTATTTATACACATGTTTTCTTCTTTTTTTTTTAGTTTTTTTTTTATATATTAGGTTTAGAGCATACACACCGGTATGTTTACCATAAACACATTTATCCTTAAAAAATTAATCTATAAAAATCTCCTATCTTATTCTCCGTATATATCTTTTTCTATACAATTAAATAACACTTTTTATTTTTATTTTTTGTTACTTTTTTCTTGCTTCTAGTCACAGGAATATATGGAGCATAAATATAAGGAACAACTAGTGAATCTGTATATTTAAGGAATCACTATATCGTTTCTTATTTTGGGGCTCTTGATGAAGTGGTAATTTAGGTGATTTCTCTATCATTCGCTAAAATTTAGAGATGGGGTATAAATGAAGAACCTAATGTGATTACTCTTAGAGCATTCACATCCAAAGAACCAAATTCTGTGTGGGGTGTTTTTAAAATATAAAAAGTATAAAAAGTGGTTGTGAGTGGAGGAGAGAGAAAATGTTACTATTCATCTGTATATTTGGGGGGACACTGTTCACCCCCTATAATTTTTTAATATATTTTGAAAGTGGTTGTCAGTGGAGGAGAGAGAAAAGGTAATGATAAAGGTATAAAAAAATATTATTTAATTGAAAGTGAGAGAAAAAATGTAGTGTTTTTTAGTGTAATTTAGGGTGAAAATATAGTGGAATGGATGTGAATGCTCTTATGTATTGGATTTAGGCTCCCACAACTTTACTCCCAAACTTTTTATATTTAATTTAGGGTTACATCAAGCTTCAACATTCTTCAATTCTGATCTTCTCAAATGAGTAAAGAAGAAGCCGTGGCAGCTACATATGCCTACTCGAATGAAGATTCGAGTAGGGGAATAGGACGAAGGATATTAAACATGTTGTGAAGTTTATGGAAATCAAAAGGAAGAAAATAGATAAAATCATAAAACTGACATTGTTAATCAGAATTCCGATGAATGTTTTATTGTATGTTAATCATCTTTTGAGGAATTTTACCATGTCATAACATTTGTTTCTAGGATTATTGTTCCTAAATCATATATATTGTCTGTGCGTAAAGAATTTTATCTGCAACCCATTAACCTCACTAGTGTTTGATGCTCACAATGAGATTGTTGGACGGGTTACACATAATAGTGGTGTATGTGTGAGGGGGCCTTCTTATAATGAGGTAATTATAGGTGGAACTTTACATCGTCATTCATTGCTTTGTTGTGCTCTTCAGTTGAACATGGTTTGAAAGTAACGATAGGGTTAGAGTCAACTCAAAACATGGTTTGGTCGACAACTAATTCAAATAAACGCTAAAAAGTAATATCACAAATATGTTGACATCTCAAGCGGAACTAAGTGTAGTATACAATGTATCCTTTGGGTACAAAGGATTTAACACATTAGTGGTTGTTGTCAAGACAAAGCCAATAAGGTTGGGTATGATGATAATTTAGATGAGGAGTTATTCTTTCAAATCAATGAAACATTTTGTATTATCAAGAAACAGTTTGTATGGCTTATTTGGATAACTTTGTATAAACAAGTGTGGTACAATTTGAATATGTTTTTCGGAGTGGAATATATGTAATAGTCGGATAATGGATCATAACAGTTCATACTTTGCATAACCTAGAAACCAGGCTTACAATTCCATATACGTTCCAAGTCTACCGTTCTAATTTTGCATGTCATGGTCATCATCGTCAAAGAGAACCATCTTGAAAGTGAGTTGTTGTTTCTTTTGCATAGTGAGCCAGCTTACATAAAGTCTATTTTAGAAGAGTTAAATATCATAAGTTCTACACTCATATCCTAGCATCCTTAGCTGACAAGTGTCTAAGCTAACTGCTAAGGATGGAAATAGGCCTGTATTGAGATGCGTCCAGTCTCATATAAAAAATCTCTCTTACCTGGTTCCAGATGTTAGGTACACCGGTACTCATTTCCTATCTTGTTCATGGATATAGTTTTATATGTCGGGTATAGCCGTTCATGGTGTTATGAGGTCAAAATGACCCAACATGCATACCCATTAAGTTCACGTCCTTAGCTTATGAAAGCCCAAAGCTAACCGGTGCCATGGATTGAAATCCATAGGGTTTTAGTAATTCAATTTAGTTCCACACCTTATTATTTAGTTTATCCCATTATTGGTCATAAACGGTGTACCATATCTTATCCATACGTTTTTTTACCTATCACTACTAAACAAAAGAAATCACGGACGTACATCTATCGACAAACACCAATTGATCGCTACTTAGCGATGGAACTTCGACGCGACCCAAATGAATTAAGAAAAAAACGTAAAAATGTGTAACTTAGATTTATTTGTTGGTAATCTGTTACAGTTAGTAAATTGTTCATGGTTAAACGAATAGTTACCGAAAATATCTGGTGGGAAAGTCTGGATTTCTTTGATTTTGGAGGGAACAATTTACTAATAGAACATGTGTGTTAGTAATCCGTCATATATGAGGATAAGACATTTGAGGGGATTCCCACCCAACTTTTGCACCATATGTTTGTGTGGGGTTGTTTCCGACGGGGACTTTTCAATATATATTAGGCAAAGGATAGAATTTTGATAGGATTCTCGTTCAAATTAATTTTACAAAATTTGTTGAACTATGGGGGTCCATTTACTTATGGATGTCCTTCGATGATTTGTAAGTTTGTCTATAAATTAGCATGTTAAAAATCATTTATTAAATTTTTTTTTGGGAGTTTTTGCATATAAATACATGTAGAAGGCTTTTTAATAAAAAATCAAAAAATATAAACATTAAAACAAAATCTTAAAAAACAGAAAAAAAGGTAATTTTTTACAATAATTATTTTTTATTGAAATAGCTTCCGTACACTTTTATATGCAAAAGTTCTGAAATTTTTTTTGAAAAAAATATTTTTTATCTTCGAAATTTTGAAGTTTAATGAAATGAAATGGTAAATCTTCTGGAAATACATCTTCAAATTCTTGCACCACGGGCACGTCTCCAATTTTTTGAGACTCCTTTTCCAAGTCATACACATAGGTCAAGTAAGCCTTGCACCCATGTTGAATGAGTTTATTCGCTTCCATCATCGAGCATATTATAGGGTTGTACTTCTTTTCCCCATATATAGTGACATGCTTCCCGCTTGGCGACGTCAATTTTATCACCTTGCGGTAGCATATTATATTATATTTGTGTGGTGGTAGGACAACCAATCCATTCCCACTTCTACCTGAAATTTTCCCATCGCCATGGGTATCAAATCGATTGGATATTCATCACATTCATATTAATTTTGCAATCTCGACATACATCACAAAGAATGAAACTCTTGTTATCACCTACCTCTACTTCTAAAGGAATGGGTAGTTTTGTCAAAATAAACGAAGAGTGTAGAATAAATCCATGTGAAACAAAAGATTTATTTACACCCATATCAAATACACATATAGGAATTAATTTAACGGTAAATGTACCTGTAACCACATCGAGTTCGACCTTTGCCTCTTCCGCAATGATCTGGAATGATATTCCCCGCGACCTTGGGGCGTCAACTTTGGTGTCGGCCCTTCCCCCGCTCCTAACAAGTTCAGGCACTCGGCCTTTTTGTGACCTACTTTATAGCATTTGTAGCATACCGACATCTTGATGGGGCAATTTGCAACCTCGTGACTCGTTTTCCCACAATTTACACATGGTCGGTTTTTAAGTAGCACTCGCCTCGGTGAGCATGGCCACATGTTTTACAACTTTGCGATACGCCCTTCACATTCCCCTTTTAGGTGATTCTATCGCCTTCGGTTTTTGGAAGGACTTGGGTTTGCATCCTTTACTCTCTTTTCTCCCATCTCAACCTATTTCTTCAATTCTATTTCGCGCTCTTGCGAGGCATTGATTATTTTTGTGAGATCTTCAAAATTCGAAGGAGTCCATGAACTCCCTATATTTGGCATAGAGCATATTACAATAATAGTAAATTTTCTACTCCCCCGGTAGTACCAATTCACCACAAAACTTTAACCCATCGAGAAAGATCCTCGTGATCTTATTGATGGTTTTACCTTTGTGCCTCAATTGCATAACCTCTTCCTTGATCTTATTTATCACCACCCTAGGACTGTGGTATTTGAGGAAAGGTGTTTTAAACTCCTCCCAAGTCATAGCCCGTGTGACTTCAATCCCTTTTCACCTTTGATATAGTCCCACTAATCCTTTGCTTGGGCTCTTAGTTGACTAATCCCGTAAACCATGAATCACTTAGATCACAATGGCTTCTTTCAAAGATGCTTTCAATATCGCTTATCCATCGTTGGCAAGCAATTGGACCTACCTCCCCGTTGTAAGTCGGAGGTTTGCACGCCATAAACTTGTCGTATGGACAAGTTTTCTTTTCTTTAGACTTATCCTTTTCTTAGGTAAGGCTCTCCTTCAATTTACTCATTCTTACTTCAACAACCGTTAGTATTATCGTTTGTAGCCTATCCATAAATCCGGGTAGGCTAGCTTCTAAGGCCTTTTTGACCTCTTTATAAATCCTTTCACGTATCTCCTCATTAATGAGGGGTACCATGTCATCATCACGTTCTCACAACATTGTTTTCTCTAAAAATGTTCTCAATAGATTAATTAACATTTCATTTAAATATTCCCGTATCATCATATGGAAATTTACCCACATCGTTTATTGATACAAATGATGTATCCTTTTTATTTGGTTTGGCCAAGTCGGTAACTTGCCTTAACTGATTATACTTAATGCATTTCCTGGTTCAGGTGCATAAGTGCACCCCCTCCCATGCATTTCCAATCACAATCACTTTAAAAATTTCCTTAGTAATTGTTTTATGATAGTTTCTTACCGAATTTCGCGATCAAACCTCAAACCGAACACATTTTATATGAATGAGTATAGAAAAAAGTTACATGTTTTGAAACCCAATTACACAGGATAGCAATAATTCGATTCAAAACACAAAACCACATGTTTAACATTTCACAAACACATTCGCAAAGCAGAAGCTAACGAGAATTCAGGAAGTGTTCGGTCTTTGGCCTGGCTTGATCATCATCCGTGGTCTTAACTTCGTAGTTACTTATCATACGCTTTCACCCAA
The DNA here is from genome assembly GCF_002127325.2 of Helianthus annuus. NCBI lineage: Eukaryota > Viridiplantae > Streptophyta > Magnoliopsida > Asterales > Asteraceae > Helianthus > Helianthus annuus. The sequence continues at coordinate 128,400,523 of NC_035448.2, read as the reverse complement.
ACGATTAGTAACCTAAACATTTAAGAAAAAACGTTAAAAAACACGAAACAAACAACATTTTTGAAACAGGGGCCCCGCGTGTCGCACCAAGGCAGGGTATTCCCTAGATGTGGCGCGAGGGGGGTTAAATTAACCGGCCTGTGGACTGGGCGTCGCCCATCGCATCGGGGGTTGGTGTTCCCTCGTGTGGCGCAAACAAGACACTTTTCTTGAATATTTCCCATACCTAGGAGTTTTTACCCTTAGCCATATTTTGCCAAATTTTCACCAATTTTCATCCAGACTCGGCCAAACTTTAATTTCACTTTCTGTAAAACTTTTCTTTATGTTTATAAGCTTGAATCCATTGTCCGGACTTAGATCCTATAAGCTATCACTTCCTTTATTTGGTTTGGTATTTATTACCCAAACCGACACATTAGGACGCATTACGCGTCTTAATTTATGCTTCCTATTCTCTTATAAAGGTTTATCCCATTTCTCTTATAAGTCTCCCATTCTTTAACAAAGTTTCTCATTTATTTCCCTAACCATAATCATAATCATGGTTGGTAATTAAAGGAAAATACCTAGGCCCCTACGACCCCGCGGGTCGCTTATACTTTGGTTTTTTATTCCTGATATTTAGTTTACGGACTTATAGTGTCGCAGTCCCCGACCCCTACCCCGGGAGCGGGCGCCACGAGATTCAGATCAATGGTATCGGTGTTTATTAATTTGACAGCGGAATACATCAGGACCGTAGTTAGGAAATATTTTTATCAGAGTTAAACACCAAACTTTTATAGTAATAACTAGGATAAAATTCAAGTTTCATTTGACAATACATTTGTAGGGATAAACCCTAATTATTGAAAACAAAAACTTCTTTTCTTATTTGGTAACTTTTATAGCCACAATTTTAAGCCTTCAGTGCTCTCCAGCTGACTTCTATTGGCTTCACATTAAGTTACCTGAAACGCGTTTTAAAAAGGTTTTATCAGCAAAAAATACTGGCGAGTACATTCTAATTTGTAAAACATCAGTTGTTACACATTACAGTATTAAAGGCGATTACAATGTTTATATCTACACAATTACTCGTTCAGTACGTGTCACTCGACGGATCTGTGACTATGATCATATCACACATTGGATACCCGTGCCCAATTGTGAAGGTTATCAAGTACTGTATACAAACCCCGTAATACTGGAAGCAATTGTAGAATTACAAAGACTTAATCACTGTAATTGTAATTGAAAACAAGTGAGGTTTTGGTAAAACGATTTGGTAGAAAAAGAGAATGACTCACATTGTTGACTTAGGTGATACTACTAGAGCTTCCTGGTAATTCTCCTGGTTATTATCTATTAAAATGCACACGTGTTAGTAAAATAACTCAAATCACATTAACCGTACAACTTGAGACAGAACTCCAATGACTGAGTCAGGCAGAGCCTTGACATGCATTACAGAGTCCTGATTAATCGGGTGTAACATGAGACAGAACTCCAACGACTGAGTCAGGCAGAGCCTTGACATGCGTTACGGAGCCCTAGATCAATCGGATAGGGTAACAGATACGTGATCAGGGGTTATAATACTTACAACGAGGCAGAGCTTCGCTTTTTAGGGGTATAATACCCGAGTATTATAATTGCCTAAAGATTGAGAGAGAATTCAGAAAATGAACGAATGTGAACTGAGGCCAGAGGCCTCCTTATATAACCTGGCCGAAGGGCGGCTCGCGGCCCGCGACGCCCCCTTCTTCTTTTTTCGCGGTCCTTGAGGCTAGTAGATTAGGCCCTAGCCTTGTCGACTCAACTGGCTAGCTTCAACACACATTAGGACATGGGGCTGCACAGGTGCTCAGCAAGTAACCGAGTGTCGCGCCCCGCGACAGACCTAAAGGACTGGGTCGCGGCCCGCGAGGGCTTCGTATCTTTGTTTTTATTTGATTTTTATAAATATAAAGGTATTTTAAGCTCGTTTCTTATATACGGGATATATTTTAGGACGTTTAGGGTTTTGTTAAGGGGTCTTAGGAGGGTTGTTATATCCTCCCCACCTTGATTTAAATCTCTTCCTCGAGATCTACTGGAACAGGTGTGGATATTTCCTTTGCATCTCTGACTCGAGCTCCCAAGTGTATTCTGGTCCTCTCTTGGAATCCCATTTCACTTTGACCATAACTAGTCTCTTGTGTTTGAGTTTCTTGATCTATTTATCTTCGATCTGAAGGGGTTTCTCTATAAACTTAAGTTTTTCATTTACCTCTATGTCCTGAAGAGGTATCACTAATGATTCATCTGCCAAACACTTTTTGAGATTACATACATGAAATACATCATGTATTCCTACCATTTCCTCTGGCAGTTGTAGCTGATAAGCTACAGGTCCTATTCTTCTAATAATCTCAAAAGGTCCAATAGACCTGGGGCTTAGCTTTCCTTTTTTTAACGAATCTGACTACTCCTTTCCATGGAGAGTAACAATTGTAACGCCCTGCTTTTTCATACTTTCCATAATTAGAAAGCTCGCCTTGTAATGCTATTTTTGGAAATCTTTTATTATTGTAGTCGTCCTTTCGTTGTAAAATCCTAGACTTGGATCATAAATAAAATTTGTATTTCTTTAAATTCACCATCTACATATTCATACATGTTCATACGTTCGAATTCATTATACATCGAATCCTTATTTGTAATTCATACTTATACGATACTTATTCACGATGCATGTCCATGCTTGTCCTTAAATTGTTGATACCTAAAAACCCCTAATAATATGCTTATTTATACAACGGTTAATCATCTAATATGTGACATATACTTGTCACTTACAAACATGTTACATACTTGTACATTACACTTTTTACCTAGTTAAATCATGTTTTATTTCATATTTTACCTTGTTACAAGTTAGGGGAAACATTTTTGCATATTATTACACAACTTAATTAACAAAATTACTCATTATAATGTTTTAAAAATAAAAAAATAAAGAAATATGGCAGACCCAATTCAGCAAAATTCAGCCCCATATAGTTGGGTTTTGTGGGCTAGTTTCAAGGTGTAACCCCTTCTAAACACTTCCAAAGCCCAACCCATTGAAACCCTAATCCTCCCCCCTATAAATACCACTTATAACCAGCCTCCTTACCACTTTTGCAACACTAAAAACTCTCAAAACATCCTCCAAACCGTAGCTGAAAGCAAGGGTTCGAGCAGATTGACACCCCTTCACGAAAATGAGCATAACTCACTCAATTCTTATCCGATTCACTCGATTCTTTTTCCTACTACTTTGTATTGACCTTATCTACGTTTCCATGGGTTTTTCACAGTAAATAAGTCCCTGAAATGTCCCCAAATAGGCTCCAAAGTGGGCTGTTCATTTCTGTTTTTATCTAAACTTTGTTAAACTCATCCAACTTGTGTCTAACACATCTCACACCTATGTCCTAATGCTTAAAACCTCACTTATGGTTGGTTAAGCTTAAAAACAAGGGTGAGACACTATAAATCAGAGGTTAAAACCTCAAATACTTTCTGTTTTGTTAGGGTATTTAACCCACAAATCATGTCAAGCTTAGATCTTGATGAATGAGTGATTATGGAACAACTTGGGTTGTCCTACATACAATCCTCACATGATTTGATGATTTCTCTATAGTTAGGTTTTTTATGTTATTGTGCTAAACCTAGTTCGTGACCCTCCTTGGTTGTTTTTACATCAAGTGAAGTGGTGAACGTTCAAGGGGTTCCTAAATGGAAGCATGTTCTTCCTACCCCATACATGACATCTATGATAACACGAGGTGCCTAAATGAAGATCCTAATCTTCTACCTCCTACTTGAATTATTGGACTAAATAATATGTAGTACTTAACCTAGATATATATATACACTCATTCGAACCTTTGATGTTGAACTTGTGTTTATATGTTAAAGTAGTAGAACATCACCTAAGACCTAAACCTTGTTGTGATTCTTATGGGTGTTCAACTCATGAAAACATTATCATAACCCTTGTGGTTACCAAGTGTCATACAAGTGTTAAGTGTTGAAGATGATTATTTTCACATGCTATTCTCATATCTTACTTTTATGTTGTTTTAAATACCGAATCTCGACTCTAAGCATACTTGAACTTTAACCCTACACATTCAATCTTCTAACCTCATCAACTCGTCAATAATTGGATAATCGGAAAGCATATGCAAACTTTTTGAGTATACTCGTATTCCCCTTTTTTTTACTTTTACCACTTTTGGGGTGTAACATGTTTATCTATCAACAAACTTACACTTGAACATTTTGCTTAAACACATGAACATTCCTATAACATGCTTGTATACGTGATGGCTTGATGCTTTAAACTTGGATTAATCTTATGTGTTGAATTTATCATTAACTTCGTACGAGCCGAACCGTGACATATGTAGCGCTATAGGATTAACGACCCACCTCTTTATCTTCGGTTATGTCATGAGCATATTGCGTTTCCTTGGTTTGATATGTTAGACACATACCATATTTAAATGTTCATCTTGAATCACATGCTTGCTATGAGGAATTGTTCAAACTTATCTTTTGCTATGTATGTATCAAACTTGTATACTCGCCTTTGCTTTTGTATTGAACTTTATTTTAACATGTTACAGGTGGATGTTGACGATGCATGGAATCTAGTAGGATGCTTAGATACACACTTAGAAAGAATTGTATTTGTATTGTATCATTTTATTATTCATGTTGTTGTACCTTGTTTCAAAACCTTGTACTTGATTCTTTAGAAATGAAATGAAACGATTATTTAAATACTTGTCACAATTATTAGCGTTATGATGTCTCGAGCAATCTTCACACTTCGTCTCATCCCGATGTTTCCGCCATTGGTTGGGGTGTGACAGATTGGTATTAGAGCCATAACTATAGGGAATTAGGAAAAGTAGGACTGCTTTAGCCTAGTCTATAGTTTTAGAGCCTTATTCATATGTTTTACTTGAAACTACTTGCATGCTACCTTATTTGTTCTTATTTATTCTCTTTTTGATCTTTTAAGCATATATGTCGCTTATGTGTTACACTCGACATGCTATATTTGCTTTATTATGTGCTAATACATGTTTTATTGTCCCATTCATTATGTGCTATTCTTAATATGCTTCATTGTGCGTTTAAATTTTTTTGTTTATTCCTTTAACATACTCTTTCCCTCATGCATTTTACTCGACTATTCTAAATCCGTAAACACTCGCATTATACAAATGAGACGAATTCACCAAAATAGGCGTGAAACCCACAATTTGGTGAACGACTCTCAATCTATCTATTCTTCTTTTTACACGAGATATCGCCATTAAGCTAGGAGTGAAATCCACATCTTAATGGTAAATCTCAAATTTCAAATTCTAGTGGACCCTTGTCAACATGTCGAAACTAAATTTTGACCCGACGAGTACCAACCACACTTAGGATACGAAATCGTCAAGTTAGGGGTGAAACCCGCACCTTGGCGACTAGTTCCACTCCTTGATATTTTTTTTATCCCGCCAAGTCTCGAAATTTCGATTGATTTGGGACATGTAGTAACCGGAAGGGTAAATACCGTTAACCGACTTGTCGGCGAGAGTATTTTACCTATTAGGCCAAAGCATGCTCCTCAAATTCAAAAGACTTTTCGACCACTTTGGTTAGTCAAAGTTCCGTTTTGGAACAATCCAAATTTTGATCAAACATGTGTTTCTATTATTTATTTATACGATGCAATCTTTCAAACTCGAGTTTACTTTCGATTTCTCTTTTCACACACACAACATATTGAACCTTTTCCATACATTTATATATATGCATGATTTCATATAATTTAAATTCATATTCCTTGTAACTACGAGTGGAGACATATCATTAAGATTGGAGTGATTTCCTTACCTTGACGACTAACTCCACTCCCCTTTTTCTAAAAAAAAAAAAAAAAAACGACATCACCAACGAGTTAGGGGTGATTCCCTTACCTAGGTGATCGTTACCAAAACGTCTTTTCAAAATATCTTATTATGCAAACTCGATCATATTTTATACCCAAATTGTTTATCATTATTCAAAATACCCACTCATACCGATTTCAAAATGCATTGTTTTTATCAAACGTACTTCTTATTCTACAATCTATTTTCACTCAACTCATATACGCGAAATTCATAATCCTGTCTTAAAACGTTTTATTGCTCGAACTTCAAAACCTTACGAAATGCTACTTATCAATTTAATCGGCTCAATGAAACTCTTGACATGAACTTCATATTCGACTTAAGCACTAAAACATGCTCACCTTCTACTTTTAATCAAAATCCAACCAACCTTTCTCAAATACTTATAAGATCTTATAGAAGTTATATGATTGTTTTACCAAATACCCTTTTCAACATCAACAAATCATTTGTTAATTTTTTTTTTGATCACTAAGTCCTTTTGCTAAATTTCTCCTCTAAGGATCCTAGTTTTCACAAGAACCTCCTAAATTCATAATTTCTTATTTGATGAAACGAACTTACTTTTTAACGAAAACCTTTTTCCTACACCAATTTACAAAACACGTGGGCAAGAAGACTTCATAGGGACCGACCATTTTTCGGATTACGTAAACCCTTTTAAACAAATTAGCATTTCTATTTGTTACAAAATACGTTATGCATAACCAACGAGTACTTTATGTTCCTTTACATATACAAACTATACTCTACCTTTTAAACCAGGCTCAATCTAATTTTGATTCGATAAACTCAACGCTTTGTTTGAACAACTATACATGCACATCGTCATACACGTTTTAGTCGATATCTCACGATAACACCATTTATATCGTTCATATCTACATACTTAGCCTTTCTAATCCGCAATGTCTCAACGTACATCGTATACGAAATATTTATTTTTCATACCTACACCTATGTTCATACGTTTTATGCTTGTACTTATACACATACTACTTATACGTTTTACGCTTCTGCTTGTACACATACTACTTACACGTTTTATGTTTATGCTCATACATACATGCGTATTCATACTTAAACTTATGCTCATACTTTCATCCTTACTCATGATTCATACATTCGTACCTATACGCGAGCGTAACCCGAGGGATTCGCTTGCGTGGGTCCCATACATACTTAAGCATGGAATTGCTTACATACTATATTCTTATACGTACACATTCTTATTCTTTTTATGTATACCCTGATTCATACACAACTAGTACAATCTATGCAAATCATGCGACGATCAAAATAATCGCGGGTGCACACGGGATTATAGTGATAGGCGTATGAGAACCATAGAGTGTACTACAGTGTATGGTAAGACACGGAACGTAACCTGACACCGAATACGAGACAGACGTGACATGGTCAAAACATGGTGGATACGCCGCTGGTACTTCCTGTATATAAGTGTTTCACCATGTTACCAAACCGTCGTAAAACGTGCCATGAGAAATTCAGTGTTTTGCAGACCCTTTGACCTAATACAAACTTTAAATAACTCACAAACGCATTATATCCGATTATCCATGACGAGACTTCATCTTTAACACGCTACTTTCGTCTATCTAATACTTATATCATTCATATACTTGCATTCATTTAGTGTCAATTGTTCACCCCATACTCCTATTATTCTCCATTATCCTTTCTTTCATATGAACCCCGTTCCCAATCAAGCTTGTTTAAACATTCAAATCCTAACTTATCTCATTACCTTTAAAACTGTCTTCCTATTCTTTATTCTTATGTAAATGTACTTAGTATACCTTTAACGCGTTATTCAAAGTACCAAATCTTTTCGTTACTCTCAATAAACAATTTTTACGAAAATGTGATTTTTATACTATCGTTTAGACTCCCCATGCAAACTACCACACTTTTCATCAAAATACTAAACGCATTATACGAAAGTTGTACTTCATGGATATCATATTTTAAAGATACCTCTCCATTCTGGGACATTCAAACTTATTTAAACTCCTTTGCCTATGCGCACGCATACACGTTTTACCTATGCTTAAACGCCTCAACTCATTTTAGTCAAACAAAGTCCTATCCTATCGTTCTTCAAAATTTTGTACTTTTCTAAACGTTTCAAAACTCTCAAGTCTCGATTCTTTTAGCCAAAATGCTTTTTTCTCCAAGGTCTTCCTCTTGAATAAATTTCGGGACGAAATTTCCTAAAGGAGGGGAGACTGTAACGCCCTGCTTTTTCATACTTTCCATAATTAGAAAGCTCGCGTTGTAATGCTATTTTTGGAAATCTTGTATTATTGTAGTCGTCCTTTCGTTGTAAAATCCTAGACTTGGATCATAAATAAAATTCGTATTTCTTTAAATTCACCATCTACATATTCATACATGTTCATACATTCGAATTCATTATACATCGAATCCTTATTTGTAATTCATACTTATACGATACTTATTCACGATGCATGTCCATGCTTGTCCTTAAATTGTTGATACCTAAAAACCCCTAATAATATGCTTATTTATACAACGGTTAATCATCTAATATGTGACATATACTTGTCACTTACAAACATGTTACATACTTGTACATTACACTTTTTACCTAGTTAAATCATGTTTTATTTCATATTTTACCTTGTTACAAGTTAGGGGAAACATTGTTGCATATTATTACACAACTTAATTAACAAAATTACTCATTATAATGTTTTAGAAATAAAAAAAATAAAGAGATATGGCAGCCCCAATTCAGCAAAATTCAGCCCCATATAGTTGGGTTTTGTGGGCTAGTTTCAAGGTGTAACCCCTTCTAAACACTTCCAAAGCCCAACCCATTGAAACCCTAATCCTTCCCCCTATAAATACCACTTATAACCAGCCTCCTTACCACTTTTGCAACACTAAAAACTCTCAAAACATCCTCCAAACCGTAGCTGAAAGCAAGGGTTCGAGCAGATTGACACCCCTTCACTAAAATGAGCATAACTCACTCAATTCTTATCCGATTCACTCGATTCTTTTTCCTACTACTTTGTATTGACCTTATCTACGTTTCCATGGGTTTTTCACAATAAATAAGTCCCTGGAATGTCCCAAATAGGCTCCAAAGTGGGCTGTTCATTTCTGTTTTTATCTAAACTTTGTTAAACTCATCCAACTTGTGTCTAACACATCTCACACCTATGTCCTAATGCTTAAAACCTCACTTATGGTTGGTTAAGATTAAAAACAACGCTGAGACACTATAAATCAGAGGTTAAAACCTCAAATACTTTCTGTTTTGTTAGGGTATTTAACCCACAAATCATGTCAAGCTTAGATCTTGATGAATGAGTGATTATGGAACAACTTGGGTTGTCCTACATACAATCCTCACATGATTTGATGATTTCTCTATAGTTAGGTTGTTTATGTTATTGTGCTAAACCTAGTTCGTGACCCTCCTTGGTTGTTTTTACATCAAGTGAAGTGGTGAACATTCAAGGGGTTCCTAAATGGAAGCATGTTCTTCCTACCCCATACATGACATCTATGATAACACGAGGTGCCTATATGAAGATTCTAATCTTCTACCTCCTACTTGAATTATTGGATTAATAATATGTAGTACTTAACCTAGATATATATATACACTCATTCGAACCTTTGATGTTGAACTTATGTTTATATGTTAAAGTAGTAGAACATCACCTAAGACCTAAACCTTGTTGTGATTCTTATGGGTGTTCAACTCATGAAAACATTATCATAACCCTTGTGGTTACCAAGTGTCATACAAGTGTTAAGTGTTGAAGATGATTATTTTCACATGCTATTCTCATATCTTACTTTTATGTTGTTTTAAATACCGAATCTCGACTCTAAGCATACTTGAACTTTAACCCTACACATTCAATCTTCTAACCTCATCAACTCGTCAATAATTGGATAATCGGAAAGCATATGCAAACTTTGTGAGTATACTCGTATTCCCCTTTTTTTTTTACTTTTACCACTTTTGGGGTGTAACATGTTTATCTATCAACAAACTTATACTTGAACATTTTGCTTAAACACATGAACATTCCTATAACATGCTTGTATACGTGATGGCTTGATGCTTTAAACTTGGATTAATCTTATGTGTTGAATTTATCATTAACTTCGTACGAGCCAAACCGTGACATATGTAGCGGTATAGGATTAACGACCCGCCTCTTTATCTTCGGTTATGTCATGAGCATATTGCGTTTCCTTGGTTTTATATGTTAGACACATACCATATTTAAATGTTCATCTTGAATCACATGCTTGCTATGAGGAATTGTTCAAACTTATCTTTTGCTATGTACGTATCAAACTTGTATACTCGCCTTTGCTTTTGCATTGAACTTTATATTAACATGTTACAGGTGGATGTTGACGATGCATGGAATCTAGTAGGATGCTTAGATACACACTTAGAAAGAATTGTATTTGTATTGTATCATTTTATTATTCATGTTGTTGTACCTTGTTTCAAAACCTTGTACTTGATTCTTTAGAAATGAAATGAAACGATTATTTAAATACTTGTCACAATTATTAGCGTTATGATGTCTCAAGCAATCTTCACACTTCGTCTCATCCCGATGTTTCCGCCATTGGTTGGAGTGTGACAACAATACCTTATATCCAACTTGAAATTCCAAAGGTTTTCGTCGGTTATCTGCATAACTCTTTTGACGATCTCGTGTTGCTTTTAATCTTTCCTTGACTTGAATAATCTTGTCCGTTGTTTCTTGCACTATCTCTGGTCCAGATAGTTGCTTTTCTCCAATCTCTGCCCAACAGACTGGAGTTCAGCACTTTCGTCCATAAAGTGCTTCAAACGGTGCAACATTAATGCTAGTATAATAGTTATTATTGTAGGAAAATTATATTATTGGTAAATGTTTGTCCCAATTTTCTCCAAAATCAATTACACAGGCTTTAAGCATATCTTCCATCGTCTGAATTGTCCTTTCGCTTTGTTCGTCCATTTGAGGGTGATAAGTTGTGCTTAAATTTAACCTGGTTCCCATTGCTTTTTGGAAACTTGTCCAAAAATGAGAAGTAAAACGGCTATCTCTATCAGATACAATAGATAAAGGAATTCCATGTAATGAAACTATTTCATTTACATATAACTTGGCTAATTGTTCCATACTGAAAGTTTTCTTCATTGGTAAGAAATGAGCAGATTTGGTCAATCTGTCAACAATCACCCAGATTGTATCGTTACCTTTTCGTGTCTTGGGCATTTTGGCAACAAAATCCATTGTTATCAATTCCCATTTCCTATTGGCAATTCTAATAGCTGTAATAACCCTGAAGGTTTCTGATGCTCAACTTTAACCTTTGAATAGGTTAGACATTTAGCAACGTAGTTTGCTATATCCTTTTTCATTCCTATCCACCAGAAATTCTTTCTTAGATCTTGATACATCTTATCACTTCCGGGATGTATCATATTCTTACACTTATGGGCTTCTTCTAAAATTTTGTGGCGTAAGTTTCCTTGTTTAGGTATCCACATCCTTTCCTTATGGAACTTCCAAATTCCATCTGTTCCTTGTTCTAATTCTTTAACCATTCCCTTTAAACCTTCAGCATCGTCTTTGATTGTTGTTTTTTGTACCTCTCTAATTTGCTCATTTAAATCTACTTGTAGATTTAACATGAGAGAGCGTACTCGTTTTGGCTTTTCGTGACATTTTCGACTTAAAGCATCAGTTACTACATTAGCTCTTCCAGCATGATACTGGATATCACAATCATAATCACTAAGAATTTCCATCCATCGTCTCTGTCTCATATTTAATTCTTTTTGCCCAAAAATATACCTTAAACTCTTATGATCTGTGAAGACAACAAATTTAATACCATAGAGATACTGTCTCCAAATCTTAAGGGCAAAAACTATGGCTCCTAACTCTAGATCATGGGTTGTGTAATTCTCTTCATGTTTCTTAAGTTGTCTAGAGGCATAGCCTATAACCTTTTGATGTTGCATCAACACACATCCATATCCTAACTTAGATGCATCACAATAGACTATAAAGTCTTCAGTTCCTTCTGGTAATGCGAGTATGGGTGCGTTGCTTAAGATTTGCTTAAGAATCCTAAAGGCTTCTTCCTGTTTTGGTCCCCATTCAAACTTAACTGATTTACAGGCCAGTTTGGTTAATGGTATGGCTATCCTAGAGAAATCTTGGATAAACCGTCTATAATATCCTGCCAATCCAAGAAAACTTCTTACTTCCGTTGGTGATTCAGGGACTTTCCAATTAGTAATTGCCTTGATCTTTGTGGGATCCACATGAATTCCTTCATGATTAACCAAACGTCCAAGGAATTGCACTTCTTGTAACCAAAATTCACATTTGGAGAATTTAACATATACCTTTTCTTTCTGAACAATGTCAGAAGTGTATACAGATGCTTCGCATGATCCTCTTTACTTTTAGGGTAAATTAGAATATCATCTATAAAGACAATTATGAATTTATCCAGGTATGGCTTACATATCCTGTTCATCATGTCCATAAATGCGGCTAGGGTATTGGTTAGACCAAATGTCATGACGGTAAATTCATAATGACCGTACCTTATTCTAAAAGCAGTTTTAGGATTGTCCTCTTCCTGTACTTTCAACTGACGATATCCTGAACGTAAGTCGATCTTAGAAAAGAATCGAGCTCCTTGAAGTTGATCGAACAGTTCATCGATTCTCGGTAGTGGGTACCGATTTTAATCATAACCTTGTTCAATTCCCGGTAATCGATGCACATGCGCATTGATACGTCTTTCTTTTTGACAAACAACACCGGTGCTCCCCACGGTGATGAACTAGGTTGTATAAAACCTTTGTCAAGAAGTTCGTCCAATTGTTTCTTCAGTTCCTGCATTTCCATCGGTGCTAATCGATATGGTGCCTTGGCAATCGGTATCGTCCCTGGTATTAGGTGAATTCTAAATTCAACCTCTCCATCCGGCGATAATCCAGGTAACTCTTCTGGAAAAACGTCTGAGAATTTAGATACTACAGGAATATATTTTAATTGTTTTTCCTCTAGTGTTAATGATTATGGAAATCATATACACTATTCCTCCTCTCCTTTCATAACTTGCAGCTTTCATCACAGAGATAAATTTTATTGACCTGGTTGGTTTGTTTCGTTTAATTGTGATCTATTCACCACTTGGGGTACTTACTTGTACTGACTTTTGATCACACAAAATACTGGCTCAGGTGGGCTAAGGTTGGCACTATTCTATCATATTCAAAGAATATGGTAGTGTAACCTTTGCAATCTATTCCAGTCATTTTAAGGTTTAAGAACTTATTGGCAATCTATTCTTTTTCATTAAGAGGACATAATTTTCTTTCAACCATTTCCTTAAAGTTGGTCCATTCCATATTATAAACTCTGACACTTCCTCTAGACTGGAGATTAGTATTCCACCACTCTAAGGCTGCATTCTTAAAAAGATTAGAAGCAAACATAATCTTATCTTCATCTGCACATTTACTTATCTTTATGACTACTTCTGTCTTTTCTATCCAACGTAAAGCTGCAATGGCTCCTTCATTACCTAAGAATTCTGTTGGTTTGCAGGCCAAGAATTCTTTATAAGAACAACCATAAGAAATGGTTTTTCTTCTTTTTGGAATTGGGGCTTGGATCAGGGGTTGGTGATTTCCGTTCACACTATGACTTGGTTCAGTGGGTTGACGTTTACTTCCAGTTACAGATTTATTATTTTCTGCTTCTTTTACAGTCTTGATAATATAGGACATAGCATCTATAATTCCTTGTGCAACTATATGTTCGATGGCACTATTATTCACTTGGTTCTCGTTATTATCATTATTCTGGTTTTCCTGATTTACTTCGTTCGGCATCTGAATTATATACATTTATCAAGTATTAATATCACAGAATAATATTTAATACAAACATTTACACAAGCAGATTGATCAAAAACGTCGAACATTGTGACTTTACTCTTTTTGTATATATTTATACATTTGCATCGGTTAAAAATTACTATTGAAAATAAAACACTCTAGTAGGTATGCATCGATATCTATTTTATTCTATTTATTTTAGTCTACTTTTTTTATTAAAATACAAAATTACACACATTTTCATATATTATACTAGGTATCATGTATCCAATCATGTATCTCACGCTCGAAGTACTTCCACACTAGCTTTTCTCCTATCTGTCTGATTCTATCTCCTATTCTACTAACTCGTCACCATATGAGCGAAGTTCTTCCAAATTTTCTTAGCTCATAGGTGGCATGGGTGCCGGTACTGGATCATGGTATCGAGGAATGGGGTGTCCGTAAGGGTATGGGTTTCTTATTACACTTTGAATATATCTGGGGTCGTTCCAAAATGGATCCAAAGGGTTCAGGTCGGTATACTGTTCTATGGGGTTTGGAATTCTAGGAATTTCATAAGGGTCGACAGCTGGGATTGGAAATCGATCCTCTTGATCGGGTTCTAACATTTGGTGATCTGGAAATAAGGGTAATAGTGGCCGTTCAACTATTTGGTTCGGATTTGGGTCTGCTGCTGTAGTGGGTAACATATGGATATCTGCTAACTGTCTATCAAGTTCCTCTTCCCACAGTGGCCTATTGACTGCATCCTGGGTTTGCGTATTCATTTCCCTATTCGCTCTTGCTAACGCTCTCTGTTGTTTAATTTCTTCATCCTCTTCCTCCTCTCACGCGCTCCTCTACTAAACCATCCTCTCTTTTTTTGGATGGAATGGCTCCTCCGACTGTGCCTTAAAGATAAATATTCCTTCCTCAGTATCAGCTGAGTATCCTAAGGGATTTGGCTGAGATGAGTTTCCTTTGTCTTTTGGGGAACTAGCTAATTGACGATAAGCGCTAGATGTACCTTGCTCACTCATACTGTAAACTAACAAATTGTCAAATAACACAAAACAATAATATACATATTTACACATAATCACATAAGTTATTTCCTAACACAATTTAGCTAAATTTAGATATCAGCAGAACACTTCATTGGCTAAAACCAGTGGCGGTAGCTCTGATACCACTCTTTGTCGCAGCCCCCGACCTCTACCCCGGGAGCGGGCACCGCGAGATTCAGATCAGTGGTATCAGTGTTTATTAATTTGGTAGCAGAATACATGAGAACCGTAGTTAGGAAATATTTTTATCAGAGTTAAACACCAAACTTTTAAAATAATAATTGGGATAAAATCCAAGTTTCATTTGACAATACATTTGTAGGGATAAACCCTAATTATTGAAAACATAAACTCCTTTTCTTATTTGGTAACTTTTATAGCCACAATTTTAAGCCTTCAGTGGTCTCCAGCTGGCTTCTATTGGCTTCACATTAAGTTACCTGAAATCCCTGCGACCCAGTCCTTTGGGTCTGTCGCAGGGCGCGACACTCGGTTACTTGCCGAGCACCTGTGCAGCCACGTGTCCTAACGCGTGTTAAAGCTAGCCAGTTGATTCGACAAGGCTAGGGCGTAGTCTACTAGCCTTGCGGGCCACAGAAGAAGAAGAAGGGGGCGTCGCAGGCCGCGAGCCGGTCTTCGGCCAGGCTACATAAGGAGGCATCTGGCCTCAGTTTACATTCGTTCATTTTATGAATTCTCTCTCAATCTTTAGGAAATAATAATACTCAGGTATTATACCCCTAAAAAGCGAAGCTCTGCCTTGCTGTAAGTATTATAACCCCTGATCACGTATCTGTTACCCTACCCGATTGATCTAGGGCTCCGTAACGCATGTCAAGGCTCTGCCTGACTTAGTCGTTGGAGTTTTGTCTCGTGTTACACCCGGTTGATCTAGGACTCCGTAATGCATGTCAAGGCTCTGCCTAACTCGGTCATTGGAGTTCTGCCTCGAGTTGTACGGTTAATGTGATTTGGGTTATTTTACTAACACGTTTGCATTGTTTAATATTAATAGATAATAACCAGGAGAATCACCAGGAAGCTCTAGTAGTATCACTTAAGTCAACAATGTGAGTCATTCTCTTTTTCTGCCAAATTGTTTTACCAAAACCTCAAATGTTTTCAGTTACAATTACAGTGATTAAGTCTTTCTAATTCTACAATTGCTACCAGTATTATGGGGTTTGTATACAGTACTTGATGACCTTCACAATTAGGCACGGGTACATTGTGATCGCCCTTAATACTGTAATGTGTAACAACTGATGTTTACAAATTAGAATGTACTCGCCAGTATTTCTTGCTGATAAATCCTTTGGGCCTGATTTTCTTACATTCATGGTTGAGAGGGAGCCTCAAACCTATCGAGAAGCAGTCACCTCTTCAGATGGACCTCAATGGAAAGAAGCCATCAAGAGTGAAATTAATTCTATCTTGCAGAATCACACTTGGGAGCTAGTAGATCTTCCCCCAGGGTGCAAGCCACTTGGATATCGATGGATATTCAAGAAAAAGATGAAAGCTGATGGCTCTGTCGACAAGTATAAGGCAAGGCTTGTGATCAAAGGGTTTAGACAAAGGGAAGGTCTTGACTATTTTGACACATACTTGCCTGTGACTAGAATAACCTCTATTAGATTGGTGCTTGCAATTGCAGCTTTGAGAAACTTGGAAATACATCAAACGGATGTAAAAACCGCATTTCTCAATGTGGAATTAGAGGAAGAGATTTTTTGGAGCAACCAGAGGGTTTCTCTGCTCCTGGCCAAGAGGGCAAAGTGTGTAAACTCTTCAAATTATTATATGGCTTGAAGCAAGCTCCAAAATAATGGCATTAAAAGTTTGACCAAGTTATGCTTAATAGTGGTTTCAAAATAAATGAATGCGAAAAATATGTCTATGTGAAAGACACTTCTAAAGGTTATGTGATCTTATGCCTTTATGTAGATGATATGCTTATCATTGGGAGTGATGATAAGATGATCAGATCTACTAAAGATATGTTGAAAGCGAGATTTGACATGAAAGATATGGGTCTAGCTGATGTGATTCTTGGAGTAAAGGTCATTAGAACCCAAACTGATTTGGTGCTAAGTTAGTCTCATTATGTGGATAAGATCCTTGAGTAGTTCAATCCTGGGGACACGAGTGTAGCTCAAACTCCAATTGATACCTCTCAACATTTGTCAAATAATAAAGGCGAGAGTGTTGCTCAATTGGAGTACTCAAGGATCATTGGCAGTCTTATGTATCTCATGTCATGTACTCTACCAGACTTAGCATATGCTGTAAGTAGGCTAAGTAGATATACTAGTAATCCTAGTTCAGAGCACTGGAAGGGCATGACAAGATTATTAAGGTATTTGAGATGCACGAGAAATTATGGACTGCATTATGGCCAAAATCCAGCTGCTGCGGAAGGATTCGGTGATGCTAATTGGATATCCGATATGAAAGATTCTAGATCTACAAGTGGTTATGTGTTTACCCTTGGAGGAGCAGCTATATCTTGGAAGTCATCCAAACAAACTCTTATAGCCAGATCCACGATGGAATCTGAGTTTATCGCGTTAGATAAAGCTGGAGAAGATGCAGAATGGTTGCGTCAATTCTTGGAATATGTTCCAAGGTGGCCTAAGCCTGTGACTGCAATTTGCACACATTGTGATTGCCAATCAGCTATTGGTAGAGCTCAAAATGCAATGTATAATGGCAGAGCAAGGCACATACGACATCGGTATAACACGATACGACAACTACTCTTAACTGGAGTTATCACGATTGACTATGTGAGGTCAAAGGATAACATTGCGGATCCGGTTACAAAAGGCTTAAGTAGAGAGGTAGTACATAAGTCGTCATTGGGAATGGGACTAAAGCCATTGGAGTAAGTTTATACAAGGAAAACCTATCCTAGAAGATTGGAGATCCCCTGATCTAGGTTCAATAGGACCACCTAATTGTACGAACTAAGGTCACTGTGGGGGAGTACCTCAACATACAAAGGGAGTTACAAACTTCGTAGTTCATTCCTACATAAAATCAGTGATATCAAGAGAGGTTAAGAATATGGCTTTTAAGGATTTGTAAATCATCTATGTTAGAGAGAAGTGGCGTCGCTTTGAATGGAATTGGGGGCACAATTCCTATAGCTCTCGCAGAATCAGGATGGTGTACCATGACCATAACGGACACAACTATGAGGGGTTAGCCAGACCAGGAAGAGTAATGTGTGATGTGTACTAACGTCTACGTAAAAAGGGGTTGGTTCAAGGACATCGCATCTACTAACCGCTAGAGACTAAGTATATGTCACAAAGGAGGGTTCAAAGGGAAATCTACCTATCCTGCATTACTTAACCGCTGAAATCTTATCATGACACTTGAGTGTATGGGACGATCTCCATTCATGTGAGGGATTGATGGAAATTATATAAATAATATTATATTATTAGTTAATATAATGATTAATTATTAATTAAGCTAAGATGAATGAGAAATCTTGTGCATTAAGTTTGTGTGTTAGAACCATAAACATGTAGGAAATTGAGCTTGTCCCACATAGGTAGAGAGATAAATCTTTTGTGGATTTATAATTAGAATTCTCAACACGAATGTATTCTTGTGTGACAACTCACACCCAGTGGTTGCCAGGAGGGTGCGAAGCACCCGACACGCGCCTGCGCCTTGGGCACAGGACCGGGACCGGGACGAGGGCGATGGGCGCAATGTGGCGCTTTGACGCCGCACTTTGTACTTCGCACGCTCGCATCGCATCGCCGCGAGCCGCCTTTACTATTTTTTAGATGCGTCTTGGTGACTATTTAGATTCCTACTGGTCAAGTTGAATTAAGTTCTCATTGAATTTGAGACTTAACTTTTATTGAATTCTATATTCAATTATGACATTTCATTTGGAATTCTAAACAACATTATATACAAAGCTGTGTGCTTTGCTTAGAACACACAGAAAAACAGAAATTCGTATGGTTCATAGCACACACACAGAATTTCCTAACTTCGCATCCTTCAGAACTCTGAACTGTTGTTTCAGGTATTTTTTTTTCAAGTGTTTGGCTATCCCCGGCAGTACAATCTACTCAGGCTGTTGTACCCTAGGAAACAGACGGGTTCACTTGGGTGGCCTGAAATCTGTTTAAGGGAAGCGTGATCTTCACGCGCCTCAGTCACCATTGTTTTTATGTTTTCTTAATTTTTCTTTTGTAATATGTTCTTAGTTTAGCTTAAATTTCTTGTACTGTATTTCCTTCCAGTTTGGTTCAGTTTTTTTTATGTATTGTAATCAGAATATCGATAAACAAAATTGTTATTTTATTATTCTGTGAACGGTTGTCCTACAACTTTTCTTTTCTTTTCTTTTCTTTTCTGTTTTGCTAATTTTGTTTTTGAACTTTTCATGTTTGTTTTTTATTTTATTTTCTTAAAAGAGAAACATAAAAAATAATTATAAACATTTTTCAAGATATTATATCTTGATTTATTAAATTACGACGCAACTTTATCATCTTTACATTTCAATGTTTACAGGCCGACTCACCCCCACAACACATGTAGATATCAATTTGGTTAATATTATGACTTTATATTTTAGGTTTTCTTTTTTGGTCATCATAGCGTATGCGAGTGCCATAATAAACTAAGCCAATACCGATCAAATTCTCACCGCG
Organism: Helianthus annuus; assembly: GCF_002127325.2. Lineage (NCBI taxonomy): Eukaryota > Viridiplantae > Streptophyta > Magnoliopsida > Asterales > Asteraceae > Helianthus > Helianthus annuus. Next base: position 128,380,869 of record NC_035448.2, on the reverse strand, counting down.
TCGCCGCCACAACTTACAAACTTAACATTACCAGTTGATACATTAAAACTTAGGTATTCAAAATTTTGTTGTAGGGATAAAAATAGTGTTACCGACTTAAGGTATTATGTACCATTCAATATAAAGAATATATAAATATTAAATAAGGCTCCACTTTCATTTAACTCAAGTTCATTGATGAGTCACAGTCATTGGAAATTAAATGTTAAATTATTTACTCTTTTTTATGTTTTTAAAAGTGATGTGCAAATTATTGATTCGAAGACAAGAAAAGAAAAGGTCTACCTTATTATATACCAGTGAGTTCAAATAAGAGTAAAAACAACTTCAATTTCTAAGGAAATGATAGACGATTAATCTTTGTTTTGATATGTGCAGGGCAAATTTCAGTATGTTTAGGATAAGTTCCATATGTGTATGATAACTCTATAAATTGAAATTTCTACAAGACTACAATATAATTTAAAGCAATAAGAATATTCTATTTTATTGTTGTATTTAATTTTACTTTAAGGGTTTTTTTAAATGTAAACTTCATAGAAACATCTAACCCACGAAACAGAGAGGCAAAAACAAACACACTACATAACTACAAAATTACATCACTCGGTCCAAGACACGGACCTAGCTTTCAATCTACTTCTAACCCAAAGAAATCCAACCGATTTAATTTCACTAATAATGTCTTCCACCCGAACTTGAATGTTAGAGAATTTCACTCCATTCCTCGTGCGCCAAATACCACACAACTGATTATAACAATCCCATAGAAAGTTTCTTTTGCTAAACCTCTCTAATCGGCGTGATTTTGAAGCTCTGATATCTCCCTGAACAACTGAACAACAAAAGGCGCCACTTTACACAATGTCGAAATGTGAAGCCAGACCCTACACACCATTGTACAAGAAGCGAATTTGTGATTACTCGTCTCGTCATTGGATCCGCATAAAGTACAAGACACGTTATCGATGTCAATATTTCTGCCTCTATGAGCCATTCCTGCAGGGATTCTTCCTATTTCAGCTCTCCATGCAAAGACGTTGCATTTAATAGGGATCCATTTGCACCATTTCATCACATAGGTGCCACTGTGGTCCACTCCATTGTTTAAGACTCTTCTCACCGCCCCGACTCACCTCCCCGACCAAGAAATCTTCCGAATCTGCTCCAATCTATCTCCATTTATCTTCCCGGTCTTCTAGTTTGACAACATCCAAGTCTCAGCTAGTTTAATTCCGAAATCTCCAAAAAGCTTCCCAGCCCAATCCTCCGGCTCCAGTTTCAATTTGATATGAACGTTCCATCTCCGTTGCTAATTAACCCGCTATCAACACTACACTTTTTGTTAGCCTCTAATTTGAAAATATTAGGATATATGTCCTTTAATGGTTTGTTAAAAAGCCAGGGGTCCAACTAAAATGATGTATCTCTATCGTTACCGACCATACTTTGAAAAAAAATTACACAAAGGGATTCCATCAATAATTGTTCTAGCAAAAGCTTTAGCAATTTTGTTCCAAACACCATTCAAGGGTATTGGGTTAATATCAATAAATTGATTAATATGTTAGATTCTATAATCTAGCTTAATAAATAAATAATTGTAAGATACATTTGATTAAATTTCTAGAGAAAAAATAGACGATTAATGTCCGTTCCGATATAGGAAAAAATCATAAGAAAACTTAAGGTGCTGTTTGTTTTTTCAGAGGTAAAACGTCTGCAGTCTGCGGACCACATCTGCAAACATCTGCAGCAGAAGAGGTGGACCAAACCTCTGTAGTCTGTAAGAAAAAGACTGTTTGTTTTTTAACTTCTGCAAGCAAACAACACATGTCTTTCTCTCTCTCTCTCTGAATGTAGAAACAGATTTATTTGATTGAACTATTCATAACGCAAACTGAAATTGATCAAGTTATGAATATCAACAATTTTAAAATTGATCATTTACATTAGGTCAGATTTAGATGCAGAAACAGATACTATCAACGATTCTGAAATCGATCAATTAAGCTAGATCTATTCTTCGAGATGAAACATAATTTTAAATGTCAAATGAAGAAACGGATAGTATCAGCGATTTTGAAATCGATCAATTAAGTTAGTTCTATTCAGATTCAAATATACTTCTAATCATATTTAAATTACTCGTAACACAAAGTCAAATCGATGCACTTCGGATCATCAACAACATCAAAATCGATCAGTTACGTTAAATCGTTACAAAACCTAACCAGAAAACCTAGAATATTGTATAAAATTTGTAAAAAAGTTACCTGCATTTCGTCTTCTCCATTGTAGCTTTGATAGCAGGAGCACTGTCCTGCTTCTCTCTCTTCGCGAACTGCTTCGACTCTTTACACGGAGTGAGTCCAGAAATATCAGTAGACGCCGGTAACACCGCCACCGTAGACGAAACAAGGATCGACGATGCTACTGACAAGGCTTTCAACGATGAGTTGTTATTTTTCTCTGTAGAACACACGATAACATTGTTAACCTTTGAGCTTCAGAACATTCGTTGCAGTTTGATAAGAGATGTGTTTTGAGATTAGGAAAGAAGAAGAAGGGGGGTTGGAAGAGGTGGGAAGAGGTGGGAAGACATTGGACCATGTCTGCGTGGGGAAGAGGACGCGCAGAGGTTTGAAGACATTTTTTAATGAAATGTCTGCAGAGCTAAACGTATGTGTGTGGTCTGCGCGGCGCAGACATAAGAGGGCAGAAAAGGTTTTTCCTGAAAAAACAAACACCATGTGGCTAAAAACTTCGAGAAACCATTTAAAAAACATTATTTTTTTCATTCTATTTCTATGTTACTATTTTTTGCGGTAATTAAAAAATAGGAAAAATTACAAGTTTTGTCCTTTATCTTTATACCACTTTTCAGGCGGTATCCTTTTTAACAAATGTTGATAGGCGATGTCCTTTACTAGGTATTTTGTTGCAAGTTTAGTCCCTTACACCCAACTCAGTTAAAAAACCCTATTAATTGCTGACAGGCGGTGTCCTTTACTAGGTATTTTGTTGCAAGTTTAGTCCTTTACCTAGGTATTTTGTTGCAAGTTTAGTCCTCTACACCCAACAATTAACAGGTTTTTTAACTGCGTTGGGTGTAAAGGACTAAACTTGCAACGAAATACCTAGTAAAGGACACTGCCTGTCAACATTCGTTAAAAAGGACACCGTCTTAAAAGTAGTATAAAGATAAAGGACAAAACTTGTAAGTTTTCCAAAAAATTATACAAAAATATATGTTTTTTTTTCAATTTTAAAACATTTATTGTATGTGTGTCTTGTCAATCTATATAGCATGTGTTTTATTGAATAAGGTTTTGATGGATCGTTCCTAAAGTTGAAAATGATTGTTCGAGAACTTTTAGGCACCATATGTATCTCTTTTTATGGTGAAATATCACAAAATCTATAAAAGTGTTATGTCATTTAATTCCTTAATAAAACACATTCTATACATTTTCGTGGATTTTCAAGATATTTCCATGATTAGATGAAGTGGTTATTATTGTTCGTGTGAAGGAATATATCCTACACATATGTCAAAGGTATTAATTGAAATGAAGCAGAGGTTTTCTTCTATGATCGATCCATATACACATCAACAACTCTGAATTGGATTAGTTTCTCCTCAACAAATAAGTACTTGGTCCAAAAAAAAAAACTCCTCCTAATAGCAAGATTGTTAAAAAAGTGACAAAACCTTATACCTTTCAGAAAAAGATGGATTATTTTGTGAAAGAATTTTTGGGCTTATCAAAAGTAGAATTTGTGTTTGTGGAAATTATCGAGTAATCGAAGATGAAAAGGAAGACCCACAATTTTGTGAACAATGCGGAGTCGAGTTTGTTGATTCTCGGCTATGAAGATATCAAATGGGCTACATCAAACTCGCATACCCGGTAATGCATGTGTGGTATTTGAAACGTCTTCCTGATTATATTGTGTTTCTTTCAGATAAACCTCTTAAGGAATTAGAAGACATGGTATAATACGGTGTGTGATTTGGTCAATATTCTGATTTTACAGATTCGAAATAAGAAACTGTGATCCCATTTAATCCAAGTGGAATGCCCTTACCTGACATGTTTCTTGGTAGGTGTAACATGAAGCTCAGAATTAGGGTTGTATTCAAGACACTCCCTATAAAGGGAACTGATCTATGGTCGATTTCTTATATATTTGCTAAACCTGATTCCATTGGCTCCCTTTGGAACATGAACTATATATAACTATGAAATTTAAAGAAAGTGATGCACCAAATCAACCTTGAAAAACGAAAAACATAATGCCCCAATGACATGTAAATATGGTATTTCTGGACCAATATCTACTTGTCATCATTCAAAAGTAGAAAAGAGCATTTTAATGATCAAAAGACCATACGCTCATATAATTCTCAATGAATGTGACGTATCCATATAAAATATGTTTATCGCTTTGATCATACGGCTTTAAGGTGTACATATATTATATTGTACGTATCAAAATATCTCATATGATGATACTTCAATTTTTTCTTGAGTTGTGTGCATCCTTTGTAATGCCCAAAAAACTAAAACTTTAATAATTTACTCTGAGTTGATAAAATATGAAAGTGGATTATTAAGAAACTAACAATATCACAATTAGTGGATGATTTGTTAATGTTTAAAATTACATAGTAAATATATCAACCAAAAAAGGATTGAAATACCTATGAGATAACGATGATGGTACGGTGGTTGCCCCAGAAAAGTAACGTGTGTTCAAATATATCAAGTTCAATGTTTTTGATATTTAGTTCTTATAAAAATTTGTTAAAAGAAACATGATTAAGATGAAGAAATGAAACACCCCGAAACCTAGAGACTCTTACGTTGGTTTTACTTATCGAGACATAGTTCTTAAACTAGAAAATTTCATTCAAACATAGCAGCGGAAAACATGATCCTACATTCATTACAATGATATATTCCTAGTCGTTAACTAAAACATAATGTTTCTAAAGAAACTTTTTGAAATGGGATGCCATCTTCGAATCCGGATAAACTTCATAGTCATGTTTTCCAAGCCTTGACAACTAACCTGTACTAACCTGATTCTCATATTAAAAGTCAGCTACACTTAGTGAACTCTATGTTTGAAAGCAATAAAAAAGACTTTACCATGCATCATTATATACCTAACACACATAGTAATATCTTTATGGCTTCTACAGTACTAGCGGTCATTCAATGGTTATCTATAGTAAGCATTCATAGTTGGCTATAGTATTCATTCAATAGCTATCTGTAGTGTTAACATCTACAAGGTTCAGTGACCTTTCCTACATTCACTTTCTTAATGTAGTGAACTCTATGTTGAAAGCAATAAAAAAGACTTTAACATGCATCATTATATACCTAACACACATACTAATATCTTTATGGCTTCTACAATACTAGCTGTCATACAATGGTTATCTATAGTAAGCATTCATAGTTGACTATAGTATTCATTCAATAGTTATCTATAGTTTTAGCATCTACAAGGTTTAGTGACCTTCCCTACGTTCACTTTCTTATGGTGTAAACACGTATAACACCCCATTTATAAGGAAAATAGATAGGTGTAAAATGACAATTAAAAGCAAAAAAAGAAGGAAAGGGGGCTACATATGGACAATGTTGTATGGAATAAAGGGGATTAATTCTTCACTTAAACCTTTTTTTAGTATGTAATAAGGGTGAACCTCCTGATTTACAACTTGGTCATTTGAAGTTAGAGTGAGAAAGTAGTGAGAGAGTCGAGCAAAGATCAAAGGGGGAATAACACGGTTCTGGTTCATCATCATCATCATGAATTTTTGGTGGTGAAAGGACCAGGTTCTAAGTGAGTTTCGAAGGTTTCGAGAGCTTGGAACTCGGTTTCACGATTTCAAGGTGAGTTTCACTAAAAACCTTATGTTTTCTTGGATGATTATGCAAGGAACCTTGTATACATATACTTAGAAGCATTTAGAATCATAAAGGTAGTTTCTTGAAGTGAAAACAAATCTACTATTGTCAACCGCCATCGGCCATCATCAAATTTGTTAAGGTATTTTGAGGATGAACAAGTATGATTGTGTGTCACTCTATGTGGTTTAAGGGACTTTGCGTGCATAGTGTCCTTTGTGTGTGCGTAAAGGACTTCTTGCATCATTAGTTTACACTTGTTAAAGATTTCGCTTAATAGTAGTTTGTTCTCTACCCTAGGTTAGTACAAGATAGCCGTGGTGGTTTGGATGGCATGGCTCTAAAGGCCATCCAGATTCAAGACTAGCAACTCTATTAAAGAAGTTCCTTGTGAACATCTGATGAATGTGTCATCCTGATCTTTCAAAAACCCAATTAACCTAGGTAGCTAGGGTAAATCGGGTATCGTATCCACGAAGAGCATGTCGTCAATATTAGACGAGTTGTTTGATTATCTAAACTATTTATGAAACAAATGTACATAACAATCATGAAGTTTGCTACGATCTTTGATTGATTTAATTAAGAACGTTGTTTGATATTAATGAAAAACATAACCAATGATTAATCAATTCATGAAATTTGAACCAAATATTACAACGACTATGTTGATGCATAATGTCTGCAACATATGTCATTGTATCGAGTCATTAATGTAATAGGTTTGTATGTTAGTAAATTTAGTTTTGCAATGTTTAGTTCCTTTCGCATGAATGAGTCATTTGTACGAAGGGACACATGGTCAGTTCGCACGCATGGGAATGTCCATTCGTCCGAAGCCTAACTAGCATGGATTTGTGTGCCTATATATAGGAGTGTGGGTGAGAGCTGAGCATGAGTTTATGCTTTCAAACGGCGAAGTGCTGTCGAACTGTTTCTAGGCATTGTATACGTTCAGTTTATGAATGAAACAGTAAACTTTGAGAATTCTTGTGTTTGTCAACTACTCAAACGGATTCTGCACGTTATGATTAGCTACGTTGAGTTGGCCTGAGCGTAATCGACGACGAAACTGTCCTCACAAGTGGTATCAGAGCTTGGAGGCCAATTTCAGAGACTACACACAAGATTTCAGCCTTAGAAGACTTCTCATTCTATTCTTTTTTCATCTTTTCTGATCGATTTCACGGACAAAATGGACTGAAGTTTTCACATATTGTTTAAAACACATTTTTAACAAACCCTTGAAAAATCAGCTCAAAACTCAAACAGAATCGCCTAAAAATTGTCAAAAATGGAAAAACACATAACTGGTTAACTCGTACGAAAGAACCCTATTCGCACGAATAGAGTTCGTTCGCACGAAGAGAATTTTCAGTCGTTTGAGAAAAATTCATTCGCACGAAGAGACTATTGTCTGTTCAAATTGTTTGATACGCGCAAATTGAATATTGTTGTTTGTTTATGATTTCAGGTTCGCACGAGTTGATCTTTTTCCGCACGAAATTCAAGGTTTTGACAAAATGGAAAACGAGTTTTACAACGCTTTTGCGACGGTCTTCTACTTCAATGGTTCGGAATTTGAACTTGGATAACAAACTTGGTACATCGACATCTTCTATTGATGTTTGGTTTATAGGATTAATTTTTATTTCTTGAGATCGAGGAGATTGAACTATACAAGATGTGAATATATATATAAGATTCGGTTCAATTAAAAACCATCACGAGTTGTTAGAACCATCAGAACTCCAACTTTCCGCACGAGTTGGGCCACCATTGTTTGCACAAACGTAGATGAAAATGTTATAAACACATCTATAAAAACAAAAAAACAAAAAAAAAATTGTCGAGTAGGTAGTTACGCCTAATATAAAATTTGTTTACAGTGATGTAAATTTTTTACAACACCAATAATTTTTTTTACTCCTGATGTAAATTTTTGTATGCAACATTTTTTTTTTATTTTTTCGTTGAAACAAGTGATTTTCTTTAAGTTTTTTAAGAATAAAGAAATGGATAGAAGGCTTTTATAGAGCATGAAAAACTAAAGAGATTAGGCTCAAGAATATATCAATTACAAGCCCTAGATTCTTCTTGCACTAAATATGTGAATTACGAGCCCTGTTCATTCAAAGCATCCCACAATTCTATGGCATTCTCACAGTGGAGCAATCCACCATAGATCTCATTGGATAAGGCCATGACTAGTATCCTGGATTCCTTAGCATCGAGCTTCACTTTTTTTGCAAAACCTGCTCAGAATAGAATAGTCTGTAGGATTCTTTGTGACATTTGTGTTTGGTTTTTCAGAACTCGACACAGAAGGAACATAAGGACCATAAACCGCAAACCTCCATCAACCAGTGTTCTGCTAGGATAAGTGGTGACACATACTTCGTTGCCAGATTTTAAATTCATGGCGAATGTGCATTGGGGGCTTGTTTACTGATCCAGTATTATAAGGATCATGAGTGATTGACATCTCTGAATTCTATCGAGTTTTTCTCAGAAAACAGAATGTCTGATCAAACAGGTTGTTCTGGTTGTCTAATTCTTCTCACATCCTGATCTCTTTAACCAGTTATCAATTTGAGCTCTGGTTTGCCTTCTAAATCGTCGATGAAGTCAATTCAGTGTGACCTTACTCTGATACCAATTGTTGGATTTGAGAATGTGTGTTTGTGAGTGATTTTGATAAAAATTGTTTAACAATTCATAAAATCATTAAGACAAGTAATTAATAAATGCATTAATCAATACAGAGGCTTGATTTGTAAGGAATTAATGTCAAATGATTTCTGTTACCGGTTTAAGCAATTATCAAAGTACAAATTACACTCCCCTCACCAGGTGCGCTCGTCTCCCTCTTACTATTTATGTTTTTTTTTTTCTCTCTAGGTTCTTTAATTAGAGGATATTCAGTTGTAAGAGTTTTCAAATTACATTTTCTATATATAGTAGAAGAGAGAACTGTTGGTTACGTCACCATTAAAGCGACCCAAAACAACTAATAAAGGTGTAACTGCTAGTAGTTTGCAAAACTGTTGGAAACTAGACTAAAAGAACTAAAAGACTAAAAGTACCAGAAATTACAAGGAAACTACTAGGAAACCACCAGTACTTTGGTTCTTAGTGCTTTAGTCTTCATTCTTTGACTTGTTAACCAACACTTGTCTTCAGCTTTGAGTTGTTAACCCAATACTTTGTCTTCGGTTGTTGACTTGTTGACCATTACTTTCACAATACAACACTTTAGACTTGGTTTCCAGCTCTTTTATCACATTAGTTCTTTTCCACCTGTTTTGGGTGTTTGTTTGTGAAGCCTTCAAGGGAGGAACTTTTGGTACTTTGTCAATTGCTTAAACCTCATTGATCAGGCAAGGAAGATGGATCCTTTGTGTTTTGGCTTTCATCCAGCAGATCTTACATAACCCAACATAATCTCAATCTCGTACCCGATTGTAAAACCATGTATCATAATACGTGTCGGGTTTTTGTCGGGTAATTACCCACCAGGTATCGCGTATACCTCAGGTATACATTTGGGTATGGGGTCTACTTGTGCGTATCGGGTATACCAATTAGTTTTTTAAGACTCTTTTTCAAATACTCTTTGGGGTTTTCAAATATAGTTTTTCTTTATATTATAGTTATTAAAAACTTTTCATCATCATCATCATACTCAGTAAATCCCATCAATAACAAAGATAAGGTAGGGTCTAAGGAGGATAAGATGTAGACAACATTATCTATACCCCGTAGGAATAGAGAGGCTGCTTCTAGTGAGACCCATCGCTCGATAGTAGTTTTGCATCAAGCCTTGGACACAAGGCACATAACACTTAACAATCGGGACAAAGGCCGACTAATGCATGTAACCTTTTCTCTTTCGGCTATAAACATCACCACCACCTGATGCATGATTAACCATCCCCCTCTTTTAACGTTATTTTCACAAAATTAGTAAAATTAGTGCACTTTCACTTTTACCCCCTGAGCGTCTACACATATATAAATTATATGTGTATACTACAAGCGGGGCTAAGTTATTATAAACTTTTATGTTTTTAAATTGGTAATTAAAATATGTTAAATTACACATATTATAATATCCAATTAATGAAGTGTTACTAAAGAAAACCTAATGAAAAACAAAATTAAAAATTTACAGGGGTATGATTCGGGTAATCAGATATATAGTTTTGGGTTATTGAATCAGATATCAACTAATTTCATACTTGTCTAATACTTGTGGAGTATTGTTTTTTCAAGGGTCTACATATTCACACACCTTACTCCCTAATTCCACACCCTTCTAGACGCCTCGAATAGCCCTATACGAGGCGTATAGGTTTGCTTTTCCCGACCAGCTTCTGCACCTCGTACAACGTCACATCAGTCACCTCATACGGGGAGTCTAGCCCTGTACGAGAGGTCAATACGAGGGTACTTAGACGCCTCGTATAGACCTATACGAGGCGTCTTGGGCTGACCGATTTGACTATGATGAGACTATGCCCGACATGACTTAAAGGCATACGGGGAGTAAAGACCTATACGAGGCGTCTTTAGCTCACATAAAATGCAACCTACAGTGCGTTCTTGGTCCACATCCGAGCATTCAACAAACAAACACTCACATTCTGTTTCTTCTTTTATTTATTCGAAAGACTCTTGTTGTTTGTATTTGCGTTCTTATCATCCCGGAGTGTTGAAATGTCATCATATTGGGACGGCAACTATATCTTCGGGCAGTATTCTAGCGAAAAGTGGGGGCACGAAAGCGTTCCGGTAACAGTTATTAGCGTAAATGTTTTAATTACTTGTTGTTTTAGTTTATTATTTACTAATGATGATACGGTTGTCTATTTTGGAGGAGTCTGGCGTTCCCGATTCTAATGAGCAAGAGGAGGTTGTGTCTAGTATACAAGGAAAACAAAACAGCCCGTTTCTAGATTTGAACAAGCATCCTCCTGTTGATGAAACAGCCCCTGTAGATGACTCATACCATGCTAGTGGATATGGAGGAAACGGTGGATACGGAGGAGACGGTGGATACGGAGGAGACGGTGGATACGGAGGAGACGATGGATACGGAGGAGATGACTCATACCTTACGTTCATCAAAACAATTCGGACGTTGGAGGATATGGTGGTTATGGTGGATATGGTAGATATGGTGCTGAAGCACCTCCCATTCTGGACAGTCCGTACTTAAAAAAGACGGTATAAATTACTATTTTATTATTAATATTTTTATTATTATTATTATTATTATTATTATTATATTATTATTATTATTATTATTATTATTAATATTGTCGATGTTACAGGTTTTCAACTCCTTAGATGAAATAAAGAAACAGATACAAGAAATAGCAAATGCGGATGGTTTCGTTATTTTCACCCGTCGATCAAAGAAAATCGGGGGAAGAACCGGGAGGGTATGGCTTGAATGTGATCGTGGTGGTGAGCACCAGAGTACAGCAACACTTAGAAAAACTGGAAGCAAAAAAAAACCGGTTGCCCGTTTTACCTGTTGGCTGTCCGAAACCACCCGTATGAAACCTGGGAGATAAAAGACGAAACAATTGAACATAACCACGAACTTTGTGAGGACCTGTCGGCCCACGCGTTTGTGCGAAGGTTTACTCCAAGCGAAATGAAACCGATCGAGCAGCTGACAGCTCAAAACATGGAGCCGCGCAAAATATTTCAAACGATAAGGAAGCAGGACCCCGACAGGTTTCATGTTCAGAAAGACGTTCAAAATGTTGTAGCGAAGATTAGAGCCGAAAAAGACAAGGATTGACTCCCATGCAGTCACTAGAAAATGTGCTGATAAACAACGACTTTATTTACGAGACACGGGAATAACCCGGAACAGAGATCGTAACAGAGATCTTCTTTCTTCATCGGGACTCGAGAGTCATGTGGCGTGCATTCCCCCACGTCATGATGATCGATGCGACGTACAAGACAAACATATACAATATGCCCTTTATCCAGATTGTTGGTATGACGCCTACCAACAAATCGTTTATTATCGCGCATGCCGTTGTTAGTAAAGAACGGGGTGATAACTTTGTGTGGGTGCTTGAGAGGGTTAAGTCAATGTTGGATGAATGTATGGAGCCACGTGTGATTTTAACGGATAGAGACCTAGCCCTTATGGGCGCGTGTGCTAAAGTATTTCCAGACGCCTCCAGGCTTCTTTGCAGGTGGCACATACAACAGAATGTTATGAAGCACTGCAAGGGTGCCTTCACAGATGAAGACTGGAAGAAATTTTTGTCATTCTGGGGGACATTGATTGAGTCTCCATCCATACCCATCTACGACTACCACTTGCGCAACATGCGAAAGCGACTTGTGGAGTGCAAACGTTCTAGTAAGTTTTTCTAATAACATACGACTCACCTATGCAAATTTTATTAAATTATTTTTACTTTTTAGGAGTCTTCAAATACGTGTACGATAACTGGCTAAAAGACTATAAGGAGATGTTTGTCTTTGCGTGGACTGATAAGAGGCGCAACTTTGGTAATCGTACTACAAACAGAGTTGAGAGCCAACACGCCAACTTAAAGAGATACGTCGAAGATAGGAGCTCGCTGGACCGTATAGTTGGTTGTGTCCGGGATATAGTTGAGACACAGTTCGGTGAAATAAGGAAGACTTTTCGAGAAAGCATCGAAAAAACAATGAAACACCACAAACACCCGATGTTTCAACACCTACTTGGAAAAGTATCCCATACAGCCCTTGACTTGTTGCATGGAGAGGCAATTAGGAAGCTAGATGTCTTGGAGCGCTTTAATTCATCATGTGGTTGCCAAATGTGGCACAGCTGTGGGTTGCCCTGTGCTTGTAGGATAGAAAAGTACATGCGTGAAGGTAATAATTGTTAAACGTACAACACTTGTGTGATATATTTCCTCTTTTCATTTTACTTAAACAATATTGTTTTTAACCGTGCAGAGCGTCCGATTCAACTCGAAGACATAGACGTCTTCTAGCGGAAACTTAACTTCCAAAGTTGTAAATTGATAGACGACTCCGTTGACGTGGTCGAAGAGCTAGATGTTGTTAGACAACAATTACAGTCGCACCCCCCAGCTTAGCAAAAAAGCCTGCTTTCAAAGATTAAAGCGGTGTTGACTCCAACGAAATCTACCAAGAAACCACCGGTTGTCCAACAAAATACTCGTGGCCGACCAACAACAAAGCAGGTACAAGAAAGGTTGGACGAGGCCTCTCGTATAGATGAAGAATTGAGGAGAAGCTCCTTCGGTGATGCAAACACGTGCTTTGAAGGTTCACGACAAAGTACGATAAACCTCGCCACAGCTCGTACATTCCGTCTCAGGCCTCACAACAGTCGGTTATAAGGTCCCAAAAACCCAAAGCGAGCCTAAGCCGTTCAAAGAGTTCTAAGAAGAAAGAGACACGAGATGATCACGGTTTTCCTTTAATCATTGGGGACGAGTACGTGGGAATCATCGAACGGTTTAAGTCTGCCATTCCGCCAGTGTTCCATCCGTACGTCTCGTGCATACGAGATGTGATGCCGGACGGTCATTGTGGGTTTCGGTCTATGGCTGTGGGCTTAGGGATGGATCAGAGTTCATGGGGGCTTATTAGAAGGGACCTTGTCCAAGAAATGGATCAGAACGAATCGATCTGGTTCCCAATATTTGAAGCATGGGCTGAAGGTTATTTTTACACGCATCGTCAGGGCCTAATTTGGGATTCAGTGGCCGGTTGTGGGGAGAATCACTGGATGGACTTCCCCTTTGCAGGACTTCTTATTGCACAAACGTACGGTATCGGGGTGCACCTGTTAACGACAACCATGGGTGCGGGTTCCACTTACTTCCCAATACTAAGTCCTCCGGCTAATCAACAACCATTATTCATAACGCTTACACATGTTAACGAGAACCATTTCATACATGTTAAGCTGGAAGGGGATTATCCTATGCCACCAGCACACGGGCTATGGCTGACCCACCGAAGACCCCATACAGAACAATGGGAAGATATGTACTTGCCACGTCTAGAATGGTATACATCGATAATGAATCCTCGGCCAAGATCAAACTCCAGTCTTAATTACATAGATAGTTATACGGAAGAATGATTTTTGTAATTAATAGTATTTTTTTGTATAATAGTACTTTTTGTAATTAATAGTATTTTTTTTGTAATTAATAGTATTTTTTGTAATTAATAGTATTTTTTTGTAATTAATAGTATTTTTTTGTAATTAATACTATTTTTTTGTAATTAATAGTATTTTTTTGTTATTAATAGTATTTTTCTATAATTAAAATTCATTAAAAAGTAATTTTTATTATAATTTCTGCAAAAAAAATACAAGTATACGACTCGTATAGAGCTAGACGGGTCGTATATGGTTGACCAAAAGACCATTTAGCCCCTGATATGCCCCCAATCTAGGCTTATTACAGGGGCTAAAAAGTAATTTTACTTAACCCAGACGCCTCGTATAGAGCTATACTGATCGTCTATTTGGGCGGGTTTTTGAAAATTTAAATTTTGAATATCTGAATTCCAAAATTTGAATTTTTTGAAAATGGACGCTTCGTATAGACCTGTACGGGTTCTTTTACTTTAAATTTGAATTTTGAAAATATTTTTTGTTAATTACTATTTTACCCCTGAAAGTCCCCAGTATAGCCCTTTAACAGGGGCTCAAAGGTAATTTGCATACCTAGACGACACGTACAGGTCTGTACGAGGAGTACAACTGAGGCGGCAACTTTAACACCTTTTTCTTTTTTAATTATTAAAAACTTTTATTAAATGACCATTTTGCCCCTGTATAGCCTCCAGTATAGGCATTATTCAGGGGCAAAATGGTAATTAACCACTCCAGAAATATCTTTTTGGTTTGGTTAATTACCATTTTGCCCCTGAAAAATGGCTATACTAGGGGCTATACAGGGGCAAAAAAGTCATTTAACAAAAAGCATAGACGCCTCGTATAGCTCTATACGAGTTGTCTATGTTTCGTATAAGTCTGGGGGGGCCTAGACTACACTGATTACACCCCCAAACAACAAAAAACACATACATACGGAGAAGACAGATCTATACGCCTCGTACGTATTTCGACCGTATTTTTGAAGATTTGAAGCATCACCGGTACGTATTTCATCCCCTAGTTAAGTATTTTTGTCTCGTTTTTGCCTTTAGACCGTAGGTTTGCCCTAAAATTTGAATTTTGTTGGGTTTTGGGGGTTTGACTATAAGGTTGAAGATGAACAAGTAGAACAGGACGCCGAGTATAGCCCTATACGAGGGCTATACGAGGCTCTGAATTTTTTTTTTTTTGTAATGTTATTATTATTGTTGTTATTATTCTTTTTATTGTTATTATTATTATTGTTATTATTACTATTATGATTTATTAATTATTATATTATTATTATTATTATTATTAATTATTGTTAATGTTATTATTTTTTATTAATTATTGTTATTAAAAACATTATTATTATTGTTATTAATTATTATTATTATTATTTATTAATTATTATATTATTATTATTATTATTATTATTATAATTATTATTAATTATTGTTAATATTATTATTATTTATTAATTATTATTATTAAAAACATTATTATTATTTTTGTTATTAAATATTATTATTATTATTATTATTATTAATTATTGTTAATATTATTATTATTTATTAATTATTATTATTAAAACATTATTATTATTGTTATTAAATATTATTATTATTATTAATGTTGTTATTATTATTATTATTTAATTATTTAATTATTTACTTATTTATTATTGTTTTTATACGTATACAGTATTTATTATGGAGGACGATCTGATTCCGGGCGATGACGTTCACGTACAGCCGGTTCAGCAGGGTCCACGACGGAGACGGCGACCGCCTGTGGATACGCTGCAGGGGCATCCATATCTAGAGTTTCCCGACGGCACCGAGGCCGCCCGTTATTGCCAGAAGCTTAGGAGGATGCACGTTGGATCGCATGCATCGATCGACTGGGATGCGATGGATGAGATTGCTGAGACGCCGAGAGTGCGTCGGTTATACCTGTCGATTCGCCGTGGCATCGTCTTTTTGATTTGTCGCACACGCCGACCTACAGGGAGTGGCTGGTCGAGTTCCTTTCGTCATTCACATTTCACCCTCCTGGGGTCCCAGTGCCGCTTCCGTACCCAGGTGCTCCCCATCCGCCTGAGGTTTCTTTCAGGCTTGCTGGTGTTATGCGTTCGATGACGCTAGCAGAGATTGTGGTTTATACATGCAGGGGGAGATCGAGACTAAGATTTACACAGCGGGGCTAGTGGTGGTTGAAAAACCCACTCTTGTAGGGTTTTGGCAGGTGATTGCGGGGGCGGATCATTGGGAGCATGAGAAGTCGAAGAGGAGGGTGTCGTTTGTTAGGGACCCACTGTACAGGTATGTACATTTATCATGGCAATTATTGTGATTATATATGCACTGTTTATTAATCTCTGTTTTTGTATTTCGCTAACACTATCTGCAGGTATCTGCACCGTTTGCTCGCTACTTCTATTTCAGCGCGCGGCTACAGCCGTGAGTGGTGTACGACCACAGATCTTTTTTCCTTTATTGTTTGTTGTATAGGAGGCCGTGCGCGCTAGCACACGGTCTAGCCCAGTACTACGCCTCCGCCCATCACCGGCAGGAGCGCGGATTTTTGTATGGCGGGGCGTACGTGACCGTCATTGCCCGTTCATTGGGCCTCGTACCACACCAGGACCCACATCTACGGACGCCGGCAATCATGCCGACGCGGATGGGTATCCAGTCGCTGTGGGGGATGAGGGTAATCAAGAGGTTCCCCGTTGGCCCGCGGTTTAAAAGCCGTGAAGGGGGCGTATGGACAGAGGACCCCTACCAGAGCATTTCGAGCCCGTTCATCCTCCTGCAGATCCTGCTGATGCAGTGCCCGTGGAGGACCCTCCGGAGGATGTAGACGGTGCAACGGTGCCACAGCCACCGCCACCTGCCGGGGCACCTCAGTTTCCACGTCACGTTATTCCAGGTCATGCCCAGGAGTTGCGCTACATCCGGATGTACGAGCCGAGCTTGACAGGCTCAACGATTTGGTAGGTTGGCTGGTACGGGCGGAGCAGGATAGACGAGAGAGAGAGAGGGATTACCCCCGATACCGCTTCCACCGGTTCGAGCACCACATCAGCAGCACCAGCCGCAGCAGCAGCATCAGGATTCGGATTCGGATTTGGATGCATAGACCTGTTGTTGTTTTTATTTTTATTATGGATGTACAAACTTATCTTATATATTTTTGTTATGGATGTAAAAAGTTATCTTATATATGTCATATTTATGTTTGTTTTCAGTTATTCGGTTACTTAATAATTGTTGTCTTAAATTTAGATAATATGGAAACAAAATATGTTTTGAATATAATACGGAAACAATATAACCCCCTGAATATAATACGGAAACAATATTTGAAAGAGATAAAATTTTAATCGAATGAATAATATTTAAAAAAGTAAAATGTTAAAAACAATATAATATTTAATCGATATAATATATTTAAAGAGCCGATTTTTAAAATAGTTGATTTAAAAAAAAAACAAAAACTTTTTATAGTGTAAAAACCAAAAAAAAAAAAACAAAACTTTTTTTAAAACCAAAAAAGGACGATTTTTAAAATAGTTGATTTTTAAAAAACATAAACTTTTTATAGTGTAAAAAAGAAAAAAAACTTTTTTTAAAAACAAAAAAATTTTCAATAAAAAAACACATCTTCCAAACTATCCAAAAAACCATACCAAAACCCACCAAAACACCCCTCATTTCAGCAAAAAAAAAAAAAAAAAACCAAGCATAGACGCCTCGTATAGGGCTATACCCTTCGTATAGGGTTCCTTAAACATCGTGCCTGACACCCTTTGAGACCCCATCGAATTCAGTGCATGTACGCCTCGTATAGAGCTATACGAGGCGTCTAGGGCGCAAAAAGTGTGAAAATAGGCGGAGAAAGTGTCCGGATAATCTGGTCCTTTTTCAATCACTTAACCCATCCCAATACCCATTTCATTTGTTTCAGGTTTCGAAATCACTAGGGCACTTTTTCTTTGTCATGGCTAATTTTTAATCACTAATGTTACTTTCTCAAACTATATTTACAAATAAATCATTCTTATTTGGGATTGAACCAAATACCTCCCACTAAAAGGCAAGAGCCTCTAACAAATGAGCTAGCCCCACTTGATATTCATGGCTAAATAAACCTAGACTTTCAAACTTTTAATTAGATTTTCATTTATTTAACCCAACTAGTTTCAGGATTAATCTAACAATCCGATTGAACTTTAAGTTTCAGGATTAAAGTCTAACAATCTGATTGAACTTAAAAGGTACCCCTAAAGTAATTAATTTTAATATGAAAATGATGATCTTATCATGATTTATCGACATTAAGGCCCTACGAATTACGAAACCTACATTTCAACCACTCAACCAAGAGACAATTTGGGGTCAAATTATAAGAATAACCTACGTCTATGAGAGGCCCTCCCACCCCTTTAGTTTCGTCCATATGAATGAACCAGTTTAGATTTTATTTGTATACTTGAATATAGGTTTTTTAATTTAGTTGCATTTCATAGAAAAAGTTACTCCAGCAGTAACATCTTTCGATGGTCATTTGACATGATGAATAGGCAATACTAAAAGCAATGAATTTGCATATTTCAAAGGCCTTATCTTGTATTGAATATGGCAGTGAATGAGCTGTAGAAGATGCTCCCACCGGCCACCTCTTTAAAGTTTGACCACGCAACTAGTGGTTCAAAGGTCATACCAAATCTCTCACTTCACTTTGTTACCTACCCACTCTTTACTATTTTTTATCTCATTCAATCTAACTTTAACACACAAAAGTTAGCATAAAATGATAGAAATCATTGATGCATGCATACCCATGCATAACATTATTTGCCCAAACTTGTACGCTACAACCGGAAAAGGTCATTCTTGGTCAAGGGAAAAAGGATAAAAACACACACGTCAGATCTTTCAATACATGATGAAAGATTTCGTATCTGAACAAACCATTGTATATTGTTTTGTAAGACAAAAACAGCTAAAAGACATAATTAGTGCAGAAACATGTAGAGCTAAACCTACACAGTCATCAATTTGAAATTTGAATTCACAACACAACAAACACCTTCTACAAGACAAGAATATCATGCCATCTTAGATATCTAGAGCAAGCAACAAATTTCATTTCGGTTTATACCAAATTTGGTTAATTTATACGTCAAAATCCATTTATCCATCTAATAAGGAGTTGATCCAAGAATTGATGGACTCTTACTTGAATCTATTAAATGAAGAGAAACACCTATCAGCCAGACTTAAAAAAAAAAAAAAAAAAAAAAAAAACATAACTTTGGCTACGAATTTAGTTACGAGGCCAATAGGAGGTTTGGCTTAAACGTCAGATCCATATTCTAGCAATTAGGGTTCCTATTTTGTCACCCAAGATTTTTTATAATGTCTAAAGCCGTAAATCACTTATTGCCTTCATTTATATGATTATTTATGTCTTTAATTTCAACATTTATCTAGACTTTGTAAATTCGAAAAGTTGGCGATAACTGCCAATTTAAAATTAGAGTAAATTACTTTTTGAGTCCTTTTGTTTTAATGGTTTTTACTATTTAAGTCCAAAATCAAAATGTTTAACGACCGTCTCTAAACGCTTTTTTTATAACCATTTGAGTCCTTTTAAGTCCGAATTTTAACTATTTGAGTCCAATTTTTTTTAGCAAAATTGGACTCAAAACGTTATAAAATGAACGAAATTGGACTCAAAACGTTATAAAAATGAACGGTTAGGGATTTAGGGCGTTAAACTTTTTTATTTTAGACTCAAGTGGTTAATACTACTAAAACACAGGGACTCAAAAAGTAATTTACTCTTAAAATGATATATAAAAAGGGCACCGCATGTAATGATTTGGGTATTCAATTCTATATCGGTTGCCTTCGAGGATTTCTCTCCATTTATTTTCTTTATTCCGCTCTAAGTCATCATCTCTAAGATCACCTTACTATTTCACAATATAAATGTTTTGTACCCAAACAAAACGGATCATAAACTCACTTTCAAGCGTTTGTTATGATCTACTATAATAACAAAACAAAGATAGTGAGCTATCTAGTTAAAATCTAATTACAGACTCACACACAAGATTGGCTAATAACATGTGGTCTAAGAGAAATGATTCCATCTTTGTCCTTTAATCAGTAAGAAAGTACTGAGCCTCACATGGTTTATCCTTTTCGCTTGGAATTTTGAATGTTATGTCTGCAAGTGGCTGATTCCCACCCTACCCCCACAACACACACATTCAGTAGGCTGAAATGTAACAAGTGGCAATGGATCAACCCTATGTATTAATGTAAATAAAGATTGGTCTAAGGGCATCTGTTCCTTTCTGGTCTGCTGAACAGTGTACAAGTTTTGTTTTTATTGGTTTTAGTTTAAAGAAGCTGTTGTTTAATCTTATTGTTGTGTACAAGAGGCACGTTTAGCTATGTCAGATCAAGAGATAACAAAGTCACTGTTCTCTTAATCTGGTGCATGCATTGCTTTATAGTTTTGTCAAAGTAATCATTTTTAATACATTATTCTGTGATAAAATATGTCATATGCCACCCATGTTCGAGGGGGCTTCCATAAATTAGTGCCAAAAAACTGGCTCAAAGATCTAAACCTATAAGAGTATAGTAGAAACTTATATTATATACAAAACCCTAGTTAGCGTAGCTCTAGTGGATTGAAGTGTTTATTTTATTATAACAAAATCTAATCACGACCTCAAATTAAGGTGGAAAGACACACTAGCTTAGAGTATGTTCTAAGCATCTACTTGTTCACATTCGTGACTTGGGATGGGCCTGGGTAGGGTAGGCCTCTTATGGATGGCCCGTTGCATATCAGGGTCGGCTCAATCTTTTTTGGAGGCCTAACTAAAGCGGCTCAACACTTTTATATAGTTTCTCAATACATAAAATCACCATATAATCGGACATGAAATTTTGGTTTCATGTGGCTCCTTTGTGAAAATGGATAAATTGCTTGATTTAAGATGTGAACCCAATAATGTTGGGGGGGGGGGGGGTTATTGCACGGACCTCCCGGCCGCTGGAGTGATCCCACTCCACAAGCTAGCAACGTCCCAATGCTGCCTGGCGGTTAACACCCCATCCCGAGCTGAGTCCGTTTCCCTCTGGGAAGAAGGTGGCAGAATACCCCCTGCCTGGACTCGAACCCGGGTCTCTGTGAAGAGTAGAGATGGGACTGGCCAACTGGGACACCCCAGTTGGTTGTGAACCCAATAATGTTTGATAAGCTATAGATAAATTTGAATAACAATTAGCGGATTTGAATATTACAATATTTCGAGACTTGATATTGACTTATATGGTAAAGTTGTTCGTAACACTCTTGAGTTTTAACTAAGTTGGTTGATAATCATTTATTTGTCACAACGTTTTTGAATCATATATAAAGCCAAAGGTGTCATTGGACTTTATTCAGCATCTTTGGCAAACAAATCGAGCCCATTTTTATAATAGGGTATCATAAGTAATAAGGCCCGTTTTTTAATAAAGCAACTGAACTTCATTTTATTTATTTTTTTGAAGGCTGCAACTGAACTTCATTATGAATCATTTTTTTTAATAATAGAAGTCAATTTTTAAAGTAGCGGATTGAAACCCTTTGAAGGCCAAAATAAAAGACATGTACATAAAGAATAACGAGACAATTTACACATCCAAAAAAATTAATATTTTCTTCTTCATGTGATTGTAGAGAGGTATGGACCTCATGTTTAGAAAAAAAAAAAAAAAAAAAAAACCCAATGAAAAGCATGTAAAGAAAAATAAGACGCCATATGGATCTCAAGTCTTAAAAAGTTACACAAAATACAAATTAAAACAATAAAGCACATAAAGAATCAAAATCTAAACAACTATAGTGTTTACGACTTAAAGAACAATAAGAATCAAAAACTAAACAACTATAGTGTTTACGATGTCACTAAGACGATGACTCGAAAGCTCAGTAGGCGAGTTTTTTTAAGCTTTTATATATTTTGTTTGTTAACATGATAGAATAAAAGTGTTCATTTAATGCCATGCAGTATATAGGTGGGATGGAAGCAGTGGCGGAACTAGAACATTAACTCAGGGGTATCCAAAAAAAAAAATTTACCGTGCAATCATACAATATTAAAAAAAGACGACAATAAATAAATAAAGCTTAAATTATCAATCAAACTAACAAGTAACAACCTGTTCGAACAATCAAACTAACAACTAACAACCTGTTCGAACAATTATCAATCAAATAAGTGAATAACAATCAAACAAACCTGTATTCTGTTTCTGTCGCTACTGCCGAAGTGCCAATTCTGTTCGAACTTCGATTTCGAAGATGATCTTCTGTAGTTCTGTTCAATGTGCTGCTGCCAAAGTGCCAATTATCGAACAATTATCAATCATCAATGATCAAACTAACAAGTAACAATTATCAATCAAACAATCTGTTCGAAATTGAAACAAACTTGTATTTTCTGTTCGAAATCGAACAAACCTGTCGAAGTGCCAATTCTGTTCGTTCAATGTTCTGCTGCCAATCAAAATAATTTTGTTCGTTCGTTTTTGGCTCTGTTTTGTGTTCGACGTCTGAGTTCTGACTATTGGAATCGACGTTTGATATCCCTTACTGATTAAACATGCCTCCCAAATCAATAATCATTCAATCTTGGACTATTATTTACTTATTTGGGCTTACCTAATGTGCTGTTATTTACTTATTTGGGCTTACCAACTAGGCTTATTATTTTGTAAAAAAAATTCAGGGGTGTCCTCGTACTTGTTCAGGGGTGTCCTATGTATAAAAATCGGAAAAAAAAAAAATTTACACTACTGGTAAAAACTTGAGCCGTAGCCCGGGCTACGCCCGACACAACTATAGGTCCGCCCCCGGATGGAAGGATTGGGAGCCAGGTGGCTTCGTGAGGTGGTAGGAACGCCGCTGCCACCTCCCAATCTCGCACACCCCTTGGGAGCCATCCCAATCTCGCACACCCCTTGGGAGCCATTGGGCTACAGTCCCAGCCGTCCCAAAACTCCTCCTCTCAATCTCTTTTCTGTTGGAAGTTTTGGGTGTGTGTGAATAAAAGTCTCAAATGGTAAAACACCTTGTCCCACATTGGTGTGGGAACTAAGGCATTGGTTGTTTATAAGGTAAAACATTTACCAAACAATTGTATCTTTATGACATGTTTTACCATAAGTCCTACCCGCGCGCGCAGGGTGGTGTGAAAAAATTGAGTTTCGGGACTGGAATTTGGTTGAACTCGTGCGTACCCACACGATCGCAGCTCCGAAAACCCATGCCCGTGTGAGGCAATTTTGCATGTTGAACTCGTGCGTGCCCACACGAACACAGCTCTGAAAACCCGTGCTTGTGTGAGGTAGTTTTTGCGCTCGAGACTAATTTTTAACGAGTTTTAAAACTAGATAACTTTGGTCTTTTTAATGAGTTTTAAAACTGAATAACTTGTACCCGAGACTAATTTTTAATGAGTTTTAAAACTGAAATGATTATTCAGTACCGTTGATGATCATTATTTAATTTTCAGTTTTAAACTGTTATTATTATCAGCTCTAAAACTGATGTAGTAATGACAATTATTTGGTTTTAATTCGCTGCAATAATGGCAAGAATCCGGTGATAGTTTCTGTGACTATAAAACCAGGTCAAACCAACACAGTTTAGACACACCAACAACATCTCATTCTCTCTCAATCTCTGAAACATCTCATGTTTCGTTTCAGGCAAGTGTTCAAGTCTGGCAGTGCACTGTTGCTGCTTCGAACCGGCGTACCTGTAACGACTCTCACTAAAATTAATACTTATTATGTTAATTGTATAAAAAGGAAACCCTAATTGAGACACCTACGTAATTCTGCATAAACCCTAAAATTTTCAGAACATTCAAAATCAGGATCAGGGCCGCTAAAACTCAAAGGGGGTTAAACCCTAATTGATATTTATCTTCGAAATACGTTGTCAAAATAGAAATTCGTTCGTACGTCGACTCACCCAGGCTATGCTAGTGACGAGGCTACCCTAGGCCATAGGGGCACGCCCCGCGATACGCGAAAGGGGGAAGGATCCCTCCGCGACTCGCGGGCGGCTCAAATTTTGGGTATAAATGCAGGGGCTTGGGGCCTGAACTATTTGCTCAGTTCGACGGTCTAAAACGTCGTCCTACTCTTTGTATCTCCGTTTCTTTCTATCAACGCCCTAAAACCCCGAAACTCTGCTCGTTATTAGGGTAATAACTCTAATCGCTGCTACGATTCAATCTCCGATCGACTAAAACTATCCGACGGGATGTTTAGGTGCTATCCTTTGTCACTAGTCGTGATTCCGACAGGATGTTTAAGTACCACCCGAACTCGGGGAATACTCTGTCATTCGTTGTGAATCCGATGGATGTTCAAGTGATTACACTTTGTCATTCATTGTGAGGGTTTTATCTCGTGATTATCTTTAAAGTTGAATTGAGTTAATACACTAATACGAGTTCCATTGTATCTAAAAAATTAGAACTCGTAAGCAAGGAGCTGCTAGAGTACTTAATAGCTAAGTAAATTTAATAGTTAAATAAACTTAGCTAGCTGAGTAAATTAATTAATCTATTAATTAAGTTATGTATGATTAATTAATCAAGATTAATTAAGTTAATCAAGATTAATTAAGATTAATTAAGCTAAGCAAGATTAATTAAACTAAGCAAGATTAATTAAGCTAAGTAAGTTATTTAGTTAAATAGATAAGCAAACTTAATAGTTAAGGAAACTTAATAGTTAAGGAAACTTAATAGTTAAGGAAACTTAATGGTTAAGGAAACTTCCTAGCTAAGGAGTAAATCTACCTATAAATAGGAAGCTTAGGATTCATTTTCCTTTGTTCATTTCTTCTATTCTTCTCTCTATACGTTGGTGTTCTAACCAATAATCACCAAAGCGATGTCCTGTCCGATCGATTCAGGAAGCATCTAACGAATGCCGAAGTGTTGTGCTTTGTGAATTTCGTTAAACGGAATCCAAAGTACTATACTTTGTGAGTTCATTAAATGGATACCAAAGTACTGTCTCAATAAGAGTATACTTTGTGAAATTCGTTAAGGTTCGAATCTCGTGACTACCGTTAAGGTTTGATTTGGGTTTTACACAAATACGTATTCCATTCTGTTAAACTATGTGTTTAACTACCAAGAATACTCCTAACTACACACTTACAATCAAACAAACTATTAAATCATCAGAAGATCCAGAATAATAAAGTGCATGCTTAATTATCAGAAGAAGTAGAATCAAGAAGCTTGTTAACTCAATCCTGCATGCTTATAAAGTGAGTCATTCTCTTTTTATCAACTGTTTTACAATACTCCAAATTGTTTTCAGAGTTATAATTACAGTGATTAAGTTTATGTAATCACCAAATTACAGCCGGTATGAGGGGTATTGTGCACATTACTACTGTTGTTATCACTTTAGGTGGGCGAACCTAATTAGTGATATTCGTCACCATTGGGGCAACCAATGGGGGATATGACCACAGTCACCGAAATAAGTCGAGTGACAAATACTGTGGGTAGTTGGTTTGATATCAAAAACATTGTGATCTCTCTTAATACTGTAAATTATAACAAATGAGTCGTTTTAGTAAAATGAATGATTCACTCAGTATTTCCCCGCTGACAAAACCTTTTTAAAACGCGTTTCAGGTAATTACCGTAGATTGAAGTAAGGATTGGAACCGGCACTGAAGGACTTCAAGAAGTGGCTTATTTTATTAATTAAATCAACTTAAGAAATATTGTTTTTGGGTTTATCCCGTATTAAAAGCTACCTTTGTAAAACATGGAATTTATTCCATCTATTTAAATAAAATCCGGTGTTTCTAAACTCTGATATTTTTCCTAACTCACGGTCCTGATGAAATTTCCGCTGCAATATTTTTAAAAGTAATCACCGGTACCACGTGGCTGTTCGCGACTCCCGATTCCGTCCAGGGTGGGTCGAGGGTCGTGACACTTATTTAAAGCAATTAGGTGATGTAATAATACCTAAGTTTAAACGGAGAATTAGGAACTTAATATTATCTGATAGCACTAAGGACGATATTTAGACTTGAACTTAAGAATTTTTCCTTAATATAAGCTTCAAGATAAATTACTTATATAAGTATAAAGTAATGAATATTGATATACCATAAGAATGGTAATTAGAATATTGCAAGATATGATAAATAAGCAATAACACTTAATTGCTATTAATCCTTGCTTATTTGATATTGCTTGGTCTAGAATAAAGATATGTTATGGAAATACAAATTTCCTTGATTCTGGATAAAAGTCCTAATAAAAGAGGCACTTTTAAAATCTTGAAAAGATACTATTTATGGGAAATCGAAAATTTTCTCCAGCAAGACTGGGTATGGTGTAGCAGACTCTCCAGCTTGTCCGGATATACTGAGATTACCTCTCCGGCGTGAACCGGATAAGACGGGGTATGTAGTATGTCAAACAAGTGACAAGATTTCCCTAAATAATATCATGACCTAATATCTGACTTGTTTTTGGAAATATGAAACTGTTAAATACATTGACCTTATAGAGGGTATGTATATTACAGCATGTGAAATATATGATTATATACATATCTATATCTATAAGGAATTCCAAAAAAAAAAACAAATAGGAATAAAGCACAAGCATATGTATCTAAATTTCTTTATCAGGAATCTCTTTTCCGGTATCAAACATTATTTCGTTTGATCATTTGTCTCGTAGCTCGTGTGACAAAATAAATGGAAACCCTTTAAATTGAAACACCATCCAAAAATATAAATGCATTATCATAAACTATTAACGTAAGTAAGAAACATGTAAAGTTGTGCTAGTGCACAAGAAAACACATGAAACTTAAAATTGTACGTCCACAAGACGTCAAATTATCACACACGACTCCCAAGGCAAGACCTTTGGAAAATATAAATTGGGCACGATGACACCAATACTAATTCCCTCAGTAAAAGAACTACTAATCAAAAAGCAGCACTTTGCCACATGATCTTACAAACGATCAAAATCTCGCTGAGGTACGTTGGAACAATATTTCACAACCATCGGTGCACAGTCTAATCAGAATCATAATTATTAGTACTACAAAAGAAGTCATACACCTTTGCAAATTCCCCTATTTCATTTTATTCGACATTCCTTGGTAATGTCATTTAACAACGATTATCACACGAAATTCCAGCTAAAAGTTCTTATATTTCTTTCATAGAAATTCTGACTTCTGCATATCATAAGTAAATTTTCATGTTTTTACTTTCCCTAATGGTCATCACACCATGAGAATTTCTTTCATAGTAGCAAATATTGATCTATTTCATTTCTTGGTAAATCCACACGTTACACATGCTTTGTTTGTTGCGCATATGATTCGCTTGCTTTATGAAGACCACTGGAGGGCTTCATTCCGATTTACCAAAACTGAAATATCATTTCGCTTTTTGCACTATGAATCGCATTATTGTAAAACAGTGACTCTTTGATATCGAGTTAATGAATTTTGTTAAACCATTGAGGTAAAGAATTTATATTTTATATATATAAAAAAAATTTTGAAGATATATTCTCATTTAAGTTTATCTTTAAGTTATTTATTATTAATAATTTTATTATTAGTAATAAATAACAGAAGTGTTAGTATTATTTTTAGGTACTAGGGTTATTGTCAAGGATAGGTATTGAATAGCCTAGCCTTAGTTAGGCATGGACTGGCCACCTATGCTTAAACAAGGCAACACTAACCAATATCCAACCATGATAATAACTATTTAATATATATAAATTAAGTTATCATACTTATTTAATGAATTTTAAATATATATTGAAATATATACATATATATATATATATACACTTTGTACTGTAAAAAAAAGAAAACATATTTTCATAAAACAATACAAGAATTAGAGGGACGAATAAAATTATATAAATTATGTATCACATGTTTTGTGGTAACTATGTACCATAACACTCTGACAAGAAAATAACCATATAAGAATAATATAGAAGTCATCAACTACATTGGGTTAGGAAAACATTGTAATATATAAAGAATAATCCCCGTTTTCACTTATTTACAACATTTGTAAATACATTCACAATGTTATATGGTTTCAAAATGAAAATCAGTAATCACATAGAATCAACCCATTAAGTGTTATATATTTACAAAATATTTTACAAATACTTTGAACAATAAATATTTTTACACCTTTATTTACAACTTTCATTTAACGTTATAAATAATAGTGATTTCTGTTAAAATATTTTGTAATGTAATAACTTTATTGCAGTATTTTGTAATATATATTACATAGTAAATATAAGTTATTAAAATAATATTTATTTAAAAATAGTGACCATTTACATATAATACGTAACAAATAATATATATTACATTTTACAAATATAATATAATATAATGGTTGGTCATGCCACAACAACTTGTTCTTATTATATTTCGATCTCTAGGACATAGTATGAAAAATATGGTCACTAATAATATACTATCACATTGTTTCACAATTAAAACAACTTGCAACTCTAAACAATAATACACTAACTCTATTGTCTTTTTGTATTCTTACAAATCACCCATCTCAGCACATTGATTTTCTCATATCAAAATTCAATATTTGACAAATCATTTTCATGTTTTCATTTCATTTTGAACCTGTCAATCTTAAGTCTTCCTTAGGTACAGGTACCAATCAAGGTAAGTTTTCTTCTAAGAATTTTATTAATTCTAAAAAGTTCTTCACATTCATTTTAAATATCTATTGATCATATATCTTTTGGCTTGAACATAATCACCTTGGAAACTATATCATTTCATCGGAATGTCTCATCTTTTGAAATATCTAGATTCGCTTCCTTGAAACTCTCAGTTAAATTCGAAAACGGTAAATTTATTATTATGTTCTTTCAATCATAACAATACCTTGCATTATCCATATACATTTGTAGCCTGTGCTACTAATAAACCCTATTCATACGTCATTCGTTTGATTTGTCATATTCTTGGTACAATTATGTACTCAGATTACGATACACTAAATTCTATTGTCCAGTACCATTTAAGTAAACGATATTGATTTTCGGATAATCATTAACAAATCATTTTCCATATTTCCATTCACAAATAGATATTTATTAATTCGGAATCTCCCTCAATTGATCAAAGTAAGTTCATTTCGGATATTGAATCCAATTGTTTCTATAAATCATTTTTTCATACCCCGCAAATATCTTTTGATTCCATCCCACGATACATTGTTTCTATTAATTAAAAGAAGTAACATAACCCCAAGAAAATATCATACTCCAAATCTCGAGGACGAGATTTTATTAAGGTGGGGAGGATGTAACGACTCTCACTAAAATTAATACTTATTATGTTAATTGTATAGAAAGGAAACCCTAATTGAGACACCTAAGTAATTCTGCATAAACCCTAAAATTTTCAGAACATTCAAAATCAGGATCAGGGCCGCTAAAACTCAAAGGGGGTTAAACCCTAATTGATATTTATCTTCGA